>NC_138753.1:47147560-47155060 GCF_965113315.1 Podarcis vaucheri | reverse complement strand
AGGGCAAGGGGGGAGACTAGGGGGACACCCCAGGAAGAAAGAGCCAGAGGGGACTCAGAGGGGAGCAGTTGGAGATCGGGACCAACGTCACCGCCAGAGAGTAGGAAAGAGGAAGAGCGCCAGGAAGCAAGCGCTGGCAGCTCGCAACAGGAGGGAGGGCACGAGTCAGGAGTGGCCACACCTTCATCGGGGAGCGAAGTGACGGTTAGACGGAAAGTGGAAGGTTGGGCGCGCGCGCCAAGTTCAAATGCACAGGAAGGTGGCGCAGTAGGCAGCCCGGAAAGGGAGCCAGGTCCTAAAGCCCGGCGCAAGGAGACAGAAGGGTCCGGGGGGTCAGCGTCAGAAGAATCCCGGAAGGAAGAGACCCAGGGGGGCAGAGGGACCCAGAGGAGAACTGTCAGGCGGAAAAGGTGGAGCAGGGCTAGGATATTAAGTTGGTGCGCAAGGGGCGGAGACTCAGATGGAGCTTCGCCGATCTAAGCATAAGACGTAGGGTTGCACGCAGCAGCTCGAGAATGGAGACTGTAACTCAATAAAGACTTTTATTTAACGACCGCTGGCTAGCGTGATCCTCTGTGAGCTCGGATCTGGAAGTAACCCTGACAGTAAGCTCCCTCTCTTTAAATTGTGGGCATCCACGGCCTCGCGGAGAGGAGAGAAAGCGGGTGCCTACAAGAGAGCTCACGAACGGCAGACAACATGACGGCCGAACAGCAAATAACGGAACTCAGAGAAGCAGTTTCACGACTGACTGCCGAGGCGCTGGCGTCCAGGAAGAGAGAGGAGGAAGCAGCTGCCGCCTACAGGGATCTCCAGGTCAGGTTGGACGTGCTTACGAAGCAAGGGCAACAGACACCCAAATCAGAGGGGATTGGGTTGGGGAGACGCACAGGCGGTCTAGTCTCGCACTTCGATGGGAATTTGCAACAGTACCCCAACTTTAGAGCAGACGTAATGTGTGCGCTGCAACTACTGCACAAAGACTTTAGAGATGAACAAGAGAAAGTGGGGTTCATCATGTCCCATTTGCATGGAGACGCAAAAGCATGGCTGCGCAATTTGTGGAGAGATAAGGATCCTGCGCTCCAAAATGCAGACGCCTTTATTAAAGCGATGGATGGCTGTTTTTTATCAAGCATTGACGTGGATCTTGCCCGAAAGGAGGTGCATGGACTAAGGCAAGGGAGGGCCAGCGTAAGGCAGTATCATGCCCGCTTTTTCGCTTTGGTCAGTTCCCTGGAATGGGACAGAGATTCGGCTCCTGTCAGAGACCTTTTTTGGGAGGGCTTGCACAACTCGGTTAAAGATGAGATTGCGAGGGGGGAGAGACCCCGGACCACGCAGGAGATCGTTCAGAGGGTGCTGGCGGTGGGGGTGCGGCTGGAAGAACGTCCGTGGAGCAGGGACGAAGGGCGCAGCGGGCGCGAAACAGCCAGGGGCTCCTCCTTCCTCCCCAGAGAAGCAGCGCGTACGCAATCCACGCCTCCAACAGGAGGAGGGGTGGAACCGATGGAGGTTGGGAGTGCAAGGGCTCAGTCAGCAGCCAGAGCCCTAGCACCGGCAGCAGTGAAAGCGAAGCCTCCTAGAGGGACCAGGAAGTGTTATATCTGCGAGGATCCAGGGCATATGGCGAAAGAGTGTCCCCGGAGGCTCCACAAGCACACTGCAGCCTCAGCAATGGTGACTGCAGCAACGCAGCACGGAGAACCACAGCAGGGAAACGACGATGTCTGGCTGGAGGAAGAGGCACTGGGGCCCAGCCAGACGTGTCAGTGAAGCAGTCCCCAGAGATTTTACCGCCCATGGACCCCCTCCCGCCCAAGCCAGTAGTGAGGCTCACCGCATCGCTCCAGCTGCCCAATGGAATCACCATGGATGTGCCAATCACCGTCGACTCGGGAAGCAATGCAGACTTCATAGGGAAGGACTTTGTCGACCGGCACGCTATACAGTTGCTGCCTGCCACGCTGCCCCTGCAGGTTGTCACGGTGGATGGCAGGGAGCTGCTAGGGGGGCAAGTGGTGAAACAGACGCCACCTATGGTGCTGCGGCTTGGAAATCACAGGGAAATCATCAGCTTCAACGTCACTCAACTGTCGGACACGCCTATTGTATTGGGCATGAGTTGGCTGGACAAGCACAGCCCGACGCTGGCTTGGTACCAGAGGCAGCTGACCTTCGGCTCTTCCTTTTGTGCTGAACACTGCATCATGCCCCAGCAGGAAGGGGAGCAAGAGGAGTCACAGATGCTGCTAGGCACGCTGCAAGCGATTCCCCACAAGTACGCAGAATTTTTGGAGGTTTTCTGCGAGAAGGAGGCAGACAAGCTACCCCCCCACAGACCATATGACTGCAAAATTGACCTGCTGCCGGGGGCGGCGCTGCCCAAAGGGAAGCTGTATTCCATGTCTGAAGACGAACTGCAGTAACTCAAAGAGTTCATAGATCATAATTTGAAGCGCGGTTTCATCCGAGAGTCCCAGGCAGCGGGGGGCAGTCCTGTATTCTTTGTGAAGAAGCGAGACACGCCCCAAAAAAGACTCGTAGTGGACTACCGCATTTTGAACAGTGTGACCAAGCCATCGGACTTCCCCATGCCCCGAATCGACGACCTCCTCGCAAAAGTACGCAAGGGCAGCGTGTTCACCAAGTTGGACCTGCGAGGGGCGTACAACCTCATTCGCATGCGGGAAGGAGATGAATGGAAGACAGCCATGTTCACGCCCCTGGGCACCTACGAATATAGAGTTATGCCTTTTGGATTGCAAAATGGCTCCCACGTTTTTCAAGCTTTCATGCATCACGTGTTGGCGGGGCTCCTCTACAAGACGTGCGTCTGCTTCTTGGATGACATCCTGATCTTTTCGGAATCGCAGCAGGAGCATGACAGACACGTCAGGGAAGTGCTGAGCAGGCTCCAGCAACATAGGCTTTACGCCAAGCTGGAGAAGTGCCAATTCGACGTGACGGAGGTGGATTTCCTGGGCTACAAGTTGTCTGACAAGGGGCTCGCCATGGACAGCGCCAAGGTTCGAGCGGTGTTGGATTGGAAAAGCCCACGCAACCGGAAGGAGGTCCAACGGTTTGTCGGCTTCGCGAACTTCTATCGCAAGTTCATCAAAGGCTTCGCTATGCAGACAGCGGCCATCACGGACACGCTCAGTTCCAAGAAAAAGAAGTTCGTCTGGACAGCACAGGCGGAGCAGTCCTTTCAGGCACTCAAGCGTCTTTTCGCGTCGGAGGAACAGCTGCTTCATGTCGACCCCAGCAGGCCGATGAGAGTTGAAACAGACGCCTCAGACAGGGCCGTTGGAGCAGTCCTGCTGCAGAAGGACCCGCAGGGGGTTTGGAGGCCCGGAGCGTTTTACTCCAGGAAGCTCAGCAAGTCCGAACAGAACTACACCATCTGGGACAGGGAGTTGCTGGCTATTCATGCAGCGTTCAAAGCATGGAGGCACTTCCTGATTGGAGCCAAGCACACGGTGCAGGTCTGCACGGACCACAAGAATCTGGAGCACTGGCGCACGGCACAGTTCCTGAACCAGAGGCAGATACGTTGGGCTGAGTTCTTTGCGAACTTCGACTTCCGGATAGAGTATGTCCCGGGGGACACCAACATCGTGGCGGACGCGCTCTCCCGTAAGCCACAGTATCTGGAGGACGCCACGCCAGCGGCCGCCATGCACATCTTCGCACCAACAGTGTGGGCGTGCGCTGCAGCGACAGTGGACCTGGAGGCGGTGCGACGAGCGTTGCAGAATGACTCCTTCGCGCAAGCAAAGATGGCAGAGATGCAAAGGGGCACGGCAGCGACCGACGGGTTCCAGCTGAGAGATGGATTGCTCATCCGCAAGGGGGCCATCTACGTGCCGGGAGACGAACTTCGCGCCAAGGTACTGCATCAGCTGCACGACGCGCCCACTGCCGGGCACTTTGGCAAGGAGAAGACGGTGGAATTAGTCGCCAGGGATTTCTGGTGGCCTGGAATGAGAGGGGAGGTCGCGGACTATGTGGCGAGGTGCGACACCTGTCAGAGGGCCAAACCAGTGCACAGACCGCCGGCCGGACTGTTGGAACCGCTGCAAACTCCGGTCGAGCCATGGGAGAGAGTCGCCCTGGACTTCGTCACGGATCTGCCCAGCTCGAGGGGCAAGACGGCAGTGCTGGTGGACTTGTTCTCCAAGATGGCACATTTCATCCCGTGTGCGAAGGTGGCCACGGCGGAACAAACCGCCAAACTGTTCATAGACCACGTGTTCAAGGTTCACGGTCTGCCACGGTCTATTCTGTCCGACCGCGGGCGGCAGTTCATCTCGAATTTCTGGCAGAAGCTGATGGGCTTCCTAAACGTCAAGATCAACCTGGCGTCGGCGAGACACCCGCAGACCAACGGGCAAGCGGAGCGGGTCAATGCCATCATGCAGCAGTACCTGAGATGCTATGCGAATCAACAGCCTGCGACGTGGGTGGATTTCCTGCCGCTCGCCGAGTTCGCCTACAACAACACGAAGCACGTGTCCACGGGGGTCACGCTATTCTTCGCCAACAACGGGAGGCACCCCAGAACCTTCCCGGGACTGGAAAGACCGGTGGAGGGGGAGCCGCAGACAGCGGATGCGTTCGCGTCGGAGTTGCAGGAGGTCCACGATCAGCTGCGGCGGCACCTGGAGCTGGCCAAACACGCATACAAGGTGCAGGCAGACAAACACAGAAGAGTTGGCGAAGAGATCCATGTGGGAGACTGGGTCTGGTTAGCAGCCCACGCAGTGCCGGCCAGGTCGTTGGCCAAGAAGAAACTAGGGCATAAGCAACTGGGGCCCTACCAAGTCGAAGAGCAGGTCAACCCGGTGGCCTTCAGGCTGGCGCTTCCGGAGGGTTCCAGAATGCATCCGGTGTTCCACAGATCGGTGCTCACTCCCTACAAGGCACCGCACAGGTTTCAGGAACCCGGAACGGCGCCGAGTCCGCTCCGAGAGGGAACCAGGCAACGGGGGGTGGCACAGGAGGTGCGCCTCAACGAAGTTACGGAGATTTTGGACTCCAGATGGGGGGAAGAGGGGGTAGAATACCTTCTCGCTAAGGAGGGCACCCCGGCCAGTGCCAACAGCTGGGTGCCGGGCTACGCTTTAGATGAACCTCTGCTCAAGGAAGAGTTTCATGCCCTTTTCCCCCATAGGCCAATGCCAGCGGACTTTTTCGACGACTGGCTTTTCACGCCCACGCTTTCAGCCAGCACGTTCCGGCGGTTCGACTCGGATGAGGAACCGACACGAGACGCCCGTTCCCCGGAGGGGTCGCCCTCGGGATCTGCTTCAGAACCCTCGTATTGGTGGGAAGATCGACCAGAGGAGCAGTGGCGCAGACAGTGGCTGGAGGGTCCAGGACGAGCAACGCCTCCAGAAGGAAGCGAGGGAGAGACGGACATGGACGTTTTCGGGGAAGACCAGGGTCTCGAGCACGGCGGCACAGAGATGGAAGCAGAGGTGACCGTCGTCGACGAGAGCAGGGAGGAAGAACCGGAAGACTTCGGATGGAGGCCCGCCACGGGAAGTGAACTGTACCCGACATTCGTCCCCTTGACACTGCAGCACCCAGTTCCCGCACCGGAAGGAGGGGAGGGGGGAAGAGGGGGCTTCGAGGGGGGGATGGATGTCAGGGGTTCAGGAGCAGAGGCTAGGGCAAGGGAGGAAACAGAGAGCGAGGGGGAGGAGGCAGACGAAAGGATGAGTGATGACGACGACCCGAGATCTCCGAGCCTTTCCAGTGAATCAGAAGATTCACAAAAAGGAGCACCAGTGGCCAGGGCAAGGGGGGAGACTAGGGGGACACCCCAGGAAGAAAGAGCCAGAGGGGACTCAGAGGGGAGCAGTTGGAGATCGGGACCAACGTCACCGCCAGAGAGTAGGAAAGAGGAAGAGCGCCAGGAAGCAAGCGCTGGCAGCTCGCAACAGGAGGGAGGGCACGAGTCAGGAGTGGCCACACCTTCATCGGGGAGCGAAGTGACGGTTAGACGGAAAGTGGAAGGTTGGGCGCGCTCGCCAAGTTCAAATGCACAGGAAGGTGGCGCAGTAGGCAGCCCGGAAAGGGAGCCAGGTCCTAAAGCCCGGCACAAGGAGACAGAAGGGTCCGGGGGGTCAGCATCAGAAGAATCCCGGAAGGAAGAAACCCAGGGGGGCAGAGGGACCCAGAGGAGAACTGTCAGGCGGAAAAGGTGGAGCAGGGCTAGGATATTAAGTTGGTGCGCAAGGGGCGGAGACTCAGACGGAGCTTCGCCGATCTAAGCATAAGACGTAGGGTTGCACGCAGCAGCTCGAGAATGGAGACTGTAACTCAATAAAGACTTTTATTTAACGACCGCTGGCTAGCGTGATCCTCTGTGAGCTCGGATCTGGAAGTAACCCTGACAGTTAGGGTTAGGTTTAGGTTTAGGTTTAGGGTTAGGGTTAGGGTTAGGGTTAGGGTTAGGGTTAGGGTTAGGGTAAGGGTTCTGGTCAGGGTTCGGGTTCGGGTTAAGGTTAGGGTTAGGGTTGGGGTTGGGGTTAGGGTTAGGGTTAGGGTTAGGGTTAGGGTTAGGGTAACGGTTATGGTTATGGTTAGGGTTAGGGTTAGGGTTAGGGTTACAGTTAGGGGTAGTGTTAGGGTTAGGGTTAGGATTGAGGTTAGTGTTAGGGTGAGGGTTAGGGTTAGGGTTAGTGCTAGGGTTAGGGTTAGGGTTAGGGTTGGGGTTGCGGTTGCGGTTAAGGTTAGGGTTAGGGTTAGGGTTAGGGTTAGGCTTAGGGTTATAGTTAGGGTTAGGATTGGGGTTAGGGTTTGGGTTAGGATTGGGGTTAGGGTTAGGTTTAGGGTTAGGGATGGTTAAGGGTTAGGGTTAGGGTTAGGGTTAGGGTTAGGGTTAGGGTTAGGGTTAGGGTTAGGGTAAGGGTTCTGGTCAGGGTTCGGGTTCGGGTTAAGGTTAGGGTTAGGGTTGGGGTTGGGGTTGGGGTTAGGGTTAGGGCTAGGGCTAGGGTTAGGGTTAGGGTTAGGGTTAGGGTTAGGGTTAGGGTTAGGGTAACGGTTATGGTTAGGGTTAGGGTTAGGGTTACAGTTAGGGTTAGTGTTAGGGTTAGGATTGAGGTTAGTGTTAGGGTGAGGGTTAGGGTTAGGGTTAGGGTGAGGGTGAGGGTGAGGGTTAGTGTTTGGGTTGGCGTTGGGGTTAGGGTTAGGGTTAGGGTTATAGTTAGGGTTAGGATTGGGGTTAGGGTTAGGGTTTGGGTTAGGATTGGGGTTAGGGTTAGGTTTAGGGTTAGGGATGGTTAAGGGTTAGGGTTAGGGTTAGGGTTAGGGTTAGGGTTAGGGTTAGGGTTCTGGTCAGGGTTCGGGTTCTGGTTAAGGTTTGGGTTAGGGTTAGGGTTGGGGTTGGGGTTAGGGTTAGGGTTAGGATTTGGGTTAGGGTTAGGTTTAGGTTTAGGGTTAGGGATGGTTAAGGGTTAGGGTTAGGTTTAGGTTTAGGTTTAGGTTTAG
>NC_138753.1:47120060-47142560 GCF_965113315.1 Podarcis vaucheri | reverse complement strand
AGGGCTGGGGTTGGGGTTGCGTTTAGGGTTAGGGTTAGGGTTAGGGTTAGGGTTTGGATTGGGGTTAGGGTTAGGGTTAGGGTTAGGGTTAGGGTTAGGGTTAGGGTTAGGGTTAGGGTTAGTGTTCTGGTCAGGGTTCGGGTTCGGGTTAAGGTTAGGGTTAGGGTTGGGGTTGGGGTTAGGGTTAGGGTTAGGGTTAGGGTTAGGGTTAGGGTTAGGGTTAGGGTTAGGGTAAAGGTTATGGTTAGGGTTAGGGTTAGGGTTACAGTTAGGGTTACTGTTAGGGTTAGGATTGAGGTTAGTGTTAGGGCGAGGGTTAGGGTTAGGGTGAGGGTGAGGGTTAGGGTGAGGCTTAGTGTTTGGGTTGGCGTTGGGGTTAGGGTTAGCGTTAGGGTTATAGTTAGGGTTAGGATTGGGGTTAGGGTTTGGGTTAGGATTGGGGTTAGGGTTAGGTTTAGGGTTAGGGATGGGTAAGGGTTAGGGTTAGGGTTAGGGTTAGGGTTAGGGTTAGGGTTAGGGTTATGGTTATGGTTAGGGTTAGGGTTAGGGTTAGGGTTAGGGTTAGGGTTCTGGTCAGGGTTCGGGTTCGGGTTAAGGTTTGGGTTAGGGTTAGGGTTAGGGTTACAGTTAGGGTTAGTGTTAGGGTTAGGATTGAGGTTAGTGTTAGGGTGAGGGTTAGGGTTAGGGTTAGGGCTAGGGTTAGGGTTAGGGTTCTGGTCAGGGTTCGGGTTCGGGTTAAGGTTTGGGTTAGGGTTAGGGTTAGGGTTACAGTTAGGGTTAGGGTTAGGGTTAGGATTGAGGTTAGTGTTAGGGTGAGGGTTAGGGTTAGGGTTAGGGCTAGGGTTAGGGTTAGGGTTAGGGTTAGGGTTAGGGTTAGGGTTAGGGTTAGGGTTAGGGTTAGGGTTAGGTTTAGGTTTAGGTTTAGGTTTAGGTTTAGGTTTAGGTTTAGGTTTAGGTTTAGGGTTAGGGTAAGTGTTCTGGTCAGGGTTCGGGTTCGGGTTAAGGTTAGGGTTAGGGTTGGGGTTGGGGTTAGGGTTAGGGTTAGGGTTAGGATTAGGGTAAAGGTTATGGTTAGGGTTAGGGTTAGGGTTACAGTTAGGGTTAGTGTTAGGGTTAGGATTGAGGTTAGTGTTAGGGCGAGGGTTAGGGTTAGGGATAGGGTGAGGGTGAGGGTGAGGGTGAGGCTTAGTGTTTGGGTTGGCGTTGGGGTTAGGGTTAGGGTTAGCGTTAGGGTTATAGTTAGGGTTAGGATTGGGGTTAGGGTTTGGGTTAGGATTGGGGTTAGGGTTAGGTTTAGGGTTAGGGATGGGTAAGGGTTAGGGTTAGGGTTAGGGTTAGGGTTAGGGTTATGGTTAGGGTTAGGGTTAGGGTTAGGGTTAGGGTTAGGGTTCGGGTTAAGGTTTGGGTTAGGGTTAGGGTTAGGGTTACAGTTAGGGTTAGTGTTAGGGTTAGGATTGAGGTTAGTGTTAGGGTGAGGGTTAGGGTTAGGGTTAGGGCTAGGGTTAGGGTTAGGGTTAGGGTTAGGGTTAGGTTTAGGTTTAGGGTTAGGGTTATAGTTAGGGTTAGGATTGGGTTAGGGTTAGGGTTAGGGTTAGGGTTGGGGTTGGGGTTAGGGTTAGGGTTAGGGTTAGGGTTAGGGTTAAGGTTATGTTTAGTGTTTCGGTTAGCGTTAGGGTTAGGGTTAGGATTACGTTTAGGTTTAGGGTTAGGATTTGGATTAGGGTTAGGGTTAGGGATGGGTTACGCTAAGGGTTAGTGTTAGTGTTAGGCTTAGGGTTACGGTTAGGGTAAGGTTTAGGGTTAGGGTTAGGGTTACAGTTACGGTTAGTGTTACGGTTAGGGTTAGGATTTGGGTTAGGGTTAGGTTTAGGGTGAGGGATGGTTAAGGGTTAGGGTTAGGTTTAGGTTTAGGTTTAGGTTTAGGTTTAGGTTTAGGTTTAGGTTTAGGTTTAGGTTTAGGTTTAGGTTTAGGGTTAGGGTTAGGTTTAGGGTTAAGGTTAGGGTTAGGGTTAGGGTTACGGTTGGGGTTGGGGTTGCGTTTAGGGTTAGGGTTAGGGTTAGGGTTAGGGTTAGGGTTAGGGTAAGTGTTCTGGTCAGTGTTCGGGTTCGGGTTAAGGTTAGGGTTAGGGTTGGGGTTGGGGTTAGGGTTAGGGTTAGGGTTAGGGTTAGGGTTAGGGTAAAGGTTATGGTTAGGGTTAGGGTTACAGTTAGGGTTAGTGTTAGGGTTAGGATTGAGGTTAGTGTTAGGGTGAGGGTTAGGGTTAGAGTTAGGGTGAGGGGGAGGGTGAGGGTGAGGCTTAGTGTTTGGGTTGGCGTTGGGGTTAGGGTTAGGGTTAGCGTTAGGGTTATAGTTAGGGTTAGGATTGGGGTTAGGGTTTGGGTTAGGATTGGGGTTAGGGTTAGGTTTAGGGTTAGGGATGGTTAAGGGTTAGGGTTAGGGTTAGGGTTAGGGTTAGGGTTAGGGTTAGGGTTAGGGTTAGGGTTAGGGTTAGGGTTAGGGTTAGGGTTAGGGTTAGGGTTAGGGTTAGGGTTCTGGTCAGGGTTCGGGTTCGGGTTCGGGTTAAGGTTTGGGTTAGGGTTAGGGTTGGGGTAGGGGTTAGGGTTAGGGTTAGGGTTAGGGTAACGGTTAGGGTTAGGGTTAGGGGTTAGGGTTAGGGTTAGGGTTACAGTTAGGGTTAGTGTTAGGGTTAGGATTGAGGTTAGTGTTAGGGTGAGGGTTAGGGTTAGGGCTAGGGTTAGGGTTTGGGTTGGGGTTGGGGTTAGGGTTAGGGTTAGGGTTAGGGTTAGGGTTAGGGTTAGGTTTAGGTTTAGGGTTAGGGTTAGGGTTAGGGTTAGGGTTAGGGTTAGGGTTAGGTTTAGGGTTAGGGTTATAGTTAGGGTTAGGATTGGGGTTAGGGTTAGGGTTAGGGATAGGGTTATGGTTATGGTTATGGTTATGGTTATGGTTAGGGTTAGGGTTACGGTTAGGGTTATAGTTAGGGTTAGGATTGGGCTTAGGGTTAGGGTTAGGGCTAGGGTTAGGGTTAGGGTTAGGCTTAGGTATAGGCTTAGGCTTAGGTTTAGGTTTAGGTTTAGGGTTAGGGTTAGGGTTAGGGTTAGGGTTGCGTTTAGGGTTAGGGTTTGGGTTAGGGTTAGGGTTCGGGTTCGGGCTAGGATTGGGGTTATGGTTAGAGTTAGGGTTAGGGTTTGCGTTTCGATAAGGGTTAGGGTTAGGGTTAGGGTTAGGGTTAGGGTTCGGGATCGGGTAAGGGTTCGGGTTAGGGTTAGGGTTAGGGTTCTGGTCAGGGTTCGGGTTCGTGTTAAGGTTAGGGTTAGGGTTGGGGTTGTGGTTAGTGTTAGGGTTAGGGTTAGGGTAACGGTTATGGTTATGGTTATGGTTAGGGTTAGGGTTAGGGTTACAGTTAGTGTTAGGGTTAGGGTTAGGATTGAGGTTAGTGTTGGGGTGAGGGTTAGGGTGAGGGTGAGGGTTAGTGTTTGGGTTGGGGTTAATGTTAGGGTTAGGGTTAGGGTTATAGTTAGGGTTAGGATTGGGGTTAGGGTTAGGGTTAGGATTGGGGTTAGGGTTAGGTTTAGGGTTAGGGATGGTTAAGGGTTAGGGTTAGGGTTAGGGTTAGGGTTAGGGTTAGGGTTAGGGTTAGGGTTAGGGTTCTGGTCAGGGTTCGGGTTCGGGTTAAGGTTCGGGTTAGGGTTGGGGTTGGGGTTAGGGTTAGGGTTAGGGTTAGGGTTAGGGTAACGGTTAGGGTTAGGGTTACGGTTAGGGTTAGGGTTAGGGTTAGGGTTACATTTAGGGTTAGTGTTAGGGTTAGGATTGAGGTTAGTGTTAGGGTGAGGGTTAGGGTGAGGGTTAGGGTGAGGGTGAGGGTTAGTGTTTGGGTGGGGATTGGTGTTAAGGTTAGGGTTAGGGTTAGGGTTATAGTTAGGGTTAGGATTGGGGTTAGGGTTAGGGTGTGGGTTTGGGTTAGGGTTAGGGTTAGGGTTAGGGATAGTTTAGGGTTATGGTTAGGGTTAGGGTTAGGGTTAGGGTTAGGCTTAGGTTTAGGCTTAGGGTTAGGGTTAGGGTTAGGGTTAGGGTTAAGGTTAGGGTTAGGGTTAGGTTTAGGGTTAGGGTTAGGATTGGGGTTATGGTTAGAGTTAGGGTTAGGGCTTGCGTTTCGATAAGGGTTAGGGTTAGGGTTGGGGTTAGGGTTAGGGTTAGGGTTAAGTTTAGGTTTAGTGTTCCGGTTAGCGTTTGTGTTAGGGTTAGGGTTAGGGTTAGGGTTACGCTTAGGGTTACGGTTAGGTTTAGGGTTAGGATTCGGGTTAGGGTTAGGGATGGGTTACGCTAAGGGTTAGTGTTAGTCTTAGTGTTAGGCTTAGGGTTAGGGTTAGGGTAAGGGTTATGGTTAGGGTTAGGGTTAGGGTTAGGATTGGGGTTATGGTTAGAGTTAGGGTTAGGGCTTGCGTTTCGATAAGGGTTAGGGTTAGGGTTGGGGTTAGGGTTAGGGTTAGGGTTAAGGTTAGATTTAGTGTTTCGGTTAGCGTTAGGGTTAGGGTTACGGTTAGGGTTACGGTTAGGGTTATGGTTAGGTTTAGGGTTAGGATTCAGGTTAGGGTTTGGCTTAGGGATGGGTTACGCTAAGGGTTAGTGTTAGTGTTAGTGTTAGGCTTAGGGTTACGATTAGGGTAAGGGTTAGGGTTAGGGTTAGGATTGGGGTTTTGGTTAGGGTTTGGCTTACGTTAAAGTTAGAGTTAGGGTTAGTGTTAGGGTGATGGTTAGGGTTAGGGTTACAGTTACGGTTAGGGTTAGGTTTAGGGTTTCGGTTATGGTTAGGGTTAGGGTTACGGTTACTGTTACTTTTACGGTTAGGGTTAGGATTTGGGTTAGGGTAAGGTTTAGGGTTCGGGTTAAGGTTTGGGTTAGGGTTAGGGTTGGGGTAGGGGTTAGGGTTAGGGTTAGGGTTAGGGTTAGGGTAACGGTTAGGGTTAGGGTTAGGGGTTAGGGGTTAGGGTTAGGGTTAGGGTTAGGGTTACAGTTAGGGTTAGTGTTAGGGTTAGGATTGAGGTTAGTGTAAGGGTGAGGGTTAGGGTTAGGGCTAGGGTTAGGGTTTGGGTTGGGGTTGGGGTTAAGGTTAGGGTTAGGGTTAGGGTTAGGGTTAGGGTTAGGTTTAGGGTTAGGGTTAGGGTTAGGGTTAGGGTTAGGGTTAGGGTTAGGGTTAGGTTTAGGGTTAGGGTTATAGTTAGGGTTAGGATTGGGGTTAGGGTTAGGGTTAGGGATAGGGTTATGGTTATGGTTATGGTTATGGTTAGGGTTAGGGTTAGGGTTACGGTTAGGGTTATAGTTAGGGTTAGGATTGGGCTTAGGGTTAGGGTTAGGGCTAGGGTTAGGGTTAGGGTTAGGGTTAGGGTTAGGCTTAGGTATAGGCTTAGGCTTAGGTTTAGGTTTAGGTTTAGGGTTAGGGTTAGGGTTAGGGTTAGGGTTGCGTTTAGGGTTAGGGTTTGGGTTAGGGTTAGGGTTCGGGTTCGGGCTAGGATTGGGGTTATGGTTAGAGTTAGGGTTAGGGTTTGCGTTTCGATAAGGGTTAGGGTTAGGGTTAGGGTTAGGGTTAGGGTTAGGGTTAGGGATCGGGATCGGGTTCGGGTTCGGGTTCGGGTTCGGGTTAGGGTTAGGGTTCTGGTCAGGGTTCGGGTTCGTGTTAAGGTTAGGGTTAGGGTTGGGGTTGTCGTTAGTGTTAGGGTTAGGGTTAGGGTAACGGTTATGGTTATGGTTAGGGTTAGGGTTAGGGTTAGGGTTACAGTTAGTGTTAGTGTTAGGGTTAGGATTGAGGTTAGTGTTGGGGTGAGGGTTAGGGTTAGGGTGAGGGTGAGGGTTAGTGTTTGGGTTGGGGTTAATGTTAGGGTTAGGGTTATAGTTAGGGTTAGGATTGGGGTTAGGGTTAGGGTTAGGATTGGGGTTAGGGTTAGGTTTAGGGTTAGGGATGGTTAAGGGTTAGGGTTAGGGTTAGGGTTAGGGTTAGGGTTAGGGTTAGGGTTAGGGTTAGGGTTAGGGTTCTGGTCAGGGTTCGGGTTCGGGTTAAGGTTCGGGTTAGGGTTGGGGTTGGGGTTAGGGTTAGGGTTAGGGTTAGGGTTAGGGTAACGGTTAGGGTTAGGGTTAGGGTTAGGGTTAGGGTTACATTTAGGGTTAGTGTTAGGGTTAGGATTGAGGTTAGTGTTAGGGTGAGGGTTAGGGTGAGGGTTAGGGTGAGGGTGAGGGTTAGTGTTTGGGTGGGGATTGGTGTTAAGGTTAGGGTTAGGGTTAGGGTTATAGTTAGGGTTAGGATTGGGGTTAGGGTTAGGGTTAGGGTGTGGGTTTGGGTTTGGGTTAGGGTTAGGGTTAGGGTTAGGGATAGTTTAGGGTTAGGGTTAGGGTTAGGGTTAGGGTTAGGGTTAGGGTTAGGGTTAGGGTTAGGGTTAGGGTTAGGGTTAGGCTTAGGGTTAGGCTTAGGCTTAGGGTTAGGGTTAAGGTTAGGGTTAAGGTTAGGGTTAGGGTTAGGGTTAGGGTTAGGTTTAGGGTTAGGGTTAGGGTTAGGATTGGGGTTATGGTTAGAGTTAGGGTTAGGGCTTGCGTTTCGATAAGGGTTAGGGTTAGGGTTGGGGTTAGGGTTAGGGTTAGGGTTAGGGTTAAGTTTAGGTTTAGTGTTCCGGTTAGCGTTTGTGTTAGGGTTAGGGTTAGGGTTAGGGTTAGGGTTACGCTTAGGGTTACGGTTAGGTTTAGGGTTAGGATTCGGGTTAGGGTTAGGGATGGGTTACGCTAAGGGTTAGTGTTAGTCTTAGTGTTAGGCTTAGGGTTAGGGTTAGGGTAAGGGTTATGGTTAGGGTTAGGGTTAGGGTTAGGATTGGGGTTATGGTTAGAGTTAGGGTTAGGGCTTGCGTTTCGATAAGGGTTAGGGTTAGGGTTGGGGTTAGGGTTAGGGTTAGGGTTAAGGTTAGATTTAGTGTTTCGGTTAGCGTTAGGGTTAGGGTTACGGTTAGGGTTACGGTTAGGGTTATGGTTAGGTTTAGGGTTAGGATTCAGGTTAGGGTTTGGCTTAGGGATGGGTTACGCTAAGGGTTAGTGTTAGTGTTAGTGTTAGGCTTAGGGTTACGATTAGGGTAAGGGTTAGGGTTAGGGTTAGGATTGGGGTTTGGGTTAGGGTTTGGCTTACGTTAAAGTTAGAGTTAGGGTTAGTGTTAGGGTGATGGTTAGGGTTAGGGTTACAGTTACGGTTAGGGTTAGGTTTAGGGTTTCGGTTATGGTTAGGGTTAGGGTTACGGTTACTGTTACTTTTACGGTTAGGGTTAGGATTTGGGTTAGGGTAAGGTTTAGGGTTAGGGATGGTTATGGGTTAGGGTTAGGTTTGGGGTTAAGGTTAGAGTTAGGGTTAGGGTTAGCGTTTCGATTAGGGTTAGGGTTAGGGTTAGGGTAAGGGTTAGGGTTACTGTCAGGGGTTCAGGAGCAGAGGCGAGGGCAAGGGAGGAAACAGAGAGCGAGGGGGAGGAGGCAGAAGAAAAGATGAGTGATGACGACGACCCGAGATCTCCGAGTCTTTCCAGTGAATCAGACGATTCACAAAAAGGAGCACCAGTGGCCAGGGCAAGGGGGGAGACTAGGGGGACACCCCAGGAAGATAGAGCCAGAGGGGACTCAGAGGGGAGCAGTTGGAAATCGGGACCAGCGTCACCGCCAGAGAGCAGGGAAGAGGAAGGGCGCCAGGGATCAAGCGCTGGCAGCTCACAACAGGAGGGAGGGCACGAGTCAGGAATGGCCACGCCTCCATCGGGTAGCGAAGAGACGGTTAGACGGAAGGTGGAAGGTTGGGCGCGCGCGACAAGTTCAAATGCACAGGAAGGTGGCGCAGTAGGCAGCCCGGAAAGGGAGCCAGGTCCTAAAGCCCGGCGCAAGGAGACAGGAGGGTCCGGGGGGTCAGCGTCAGAAGAATCCCGGAAGGAAGAGACCCCGGGGGGCAGAGGGACCCAGAGGAGAACAGTCAGGCGGAAAAGGTGGAGCAGGGCTAGGGTATTAAGTTGGTGCACAAGGGGCGGAGACTCAGACGGAGCTTCGCCGATCTAAGCATAAGACGTAGAGTTGCACGCAGCAGCTTGAGAATGGAGACTGTAACTCAATAAAGACTTTTATTTAATGATCGCTGGCTGGCGTG
This sequence comes from Podarcis vaucheri, assembly GCF_965113315.1. Taxonomy (NCBI): domain Eukaryota; kingdom Metazoa; phylum Chordata; class Lepidosauria; order Squamata; family Lacertidae; genus Podarcis; species Podarcis vaucheri. Next base: position 47,134,407 of record NC_138753.1, on the reverse strand, counting down.
ATCCTCTGTGAGCTAGGATCTGGAAGCAACCCTGACAGTTACGGTTTCGGTTAGCGTTTCGGTTAGGGTTAGCATTTGGGTTAGGGTTAGGGTTAGGGTTAGGGTTGGGGTTGGGGTTAGGTTTTGGGTTAGGGTTAGGGTTAGGGTTAGGGTTAGGGTTAGGGTTAGGGTTAGGATTGGGGTTAGGTTTAGGGTTTGGGTTAGGTTTAGCGTTTTGGTTAGGGTTAGGGTTAGCGTTTCGGTGAGGGTTAGGATTGTTGTAAGGGTTAGGGTTAGGGTTAGGGTTAGGGTTAAATTTCGGGTTAGGGTTAGGGTTAGGGTTAAGGTTAGGGGTAGGGTTAGGATTGTTGTTAGGGTTGGGGTTAGGGTTGGGGTTAGGGTTAGGGTTAGAGTTACGTTTAAGATTAGGTTTAGGTTTAGGTTTAGGTTCAGGTTTAGGTTTAGGGTTAGGGTTAGGGTTAGGGTTAGGGTTAGGGTTAGGGTTAGGGTTAGGGTTTTGGTTAGGGTTAGGGTTAGGGTTAGGGTTAGGGTTAGCGTTTCGGTTAGGGTTAGGGTTAGCGTTTCGGTTAGGGTTAGGGTCAGGGTAAGGGTTTGAGGTTAGGGTTAGGGTTAGTGTTAGGGTTTGGGTTAGGGTTAGGGTTAGGGTTAGGGTTAGGGTTAGGGTTGGGGTTAGGGTTACGGTTGGGGTTAGGGTTAGGGTTAAGATTAGGATTAGGGTTAGGGTTAGGGTTACGGTTACGGTTAGTGTGACGGTTAGGGTTAGGATTGTTGTTAGGGTTAGGGTTAGGGTTTGGGTTAGGGTTAGGGTTAGGGTTAGGGTTAGGGTTAGGGTTAGGGTTAGGGTTAGGCTTAGGCTTAGGCTTAGGCTTAGGGTTAGGGTTAGGGTTAGGGTTAGGGTTAGGATTGGGGTTAGGGTTAGGGTTACGGTTAGGGTTAGGATTGGGGTTAGGGTTAGGGTTTGGTTTAGGGTTAAAGTTAGGGTTAGGTTTAGTGTTTCGGTTAGAGTTAAGGTTAGGGTTAGGGTTAGGGTTAGGGTTAGGGTTAGGGTTAGGGTTAGGGTTAGGTTTAGCGTTTTAGTGAGGGTTAGGGTTAGGGTTATGGTTAGGGTTAGGGTTAGCGTTTTGGTGAGGGTTAGGGTTAGGGTTACGGTCAGGGTTACAGTTAGGGTTAGGATTGGGGTTAGGTTTAGGGTGAGAGTTAGGGATGGGTTAGGGTTAGGGTTAGGGTTAGGGTTAGGGTTAGGGTAAGGGTTAGGGTTAGGGTTAGGGTTAGGGTTAGCGTTAGCGTTAGGGTCAGGGTTAGGGTTAGGGTTAACGTTAGGGTTAGGGTTAGGGTTAGGGTTACGGTTAGGGATACGGTTAGGGGTAGGGTTAGGATTGTTGTTAGGGTTGGGGTTGGGGTTAGGGTTGGGGTTAGGGTTAGGGTTAGGGTTAGGGTTAGAGTTACGTTTAAGATTAGGTTTAGGTTTAGGTTTAGGTTTAGGTTTAGGTTTAGGTTTAGGGTTAGGGTTAGGGTTAGGGTTAGCGTTTTGGTTAGGGTTAGGGTTAGGGTTAGCGTTTCGGTTAGGGTTAGGGTTAGGGTTGGGGTTAGGGTTAGGGTTAGGGTTAGGGTTAGTGTTAGTGTTAGTGTTAGGGTTAGGGTTAGGGTTGGGGTTAGGGTTAGGGTTGGGGTTAGGGTTAGGGTTAGGGTTAAGATTAGATTTAGGGTTAGGGTTAGGATTGTTGTTAGGGTTAGGGTTAGGGTTAGGGTTATGGTTAGGGTTAGGGTTAGGGTTAGGGTTAGGGTTAGGGTTAGGGTTAGGATTGGGGTTAGGGTTAGGGTTAGGATTGCGGTTAGGGTTAGGGTTACGGTTAGGGTTAGGATTGGGGTTAGGGTTAGGGTTTGGTTTAGGGTTAAAGTTAGGGTTAGGGTTAGGGTTAGGTTTAGTGTTTCGGTTAGAATTAAGTTTAGGGTTAGGTTTAGGGTTAGGTTTAGGGTTTGGGTTAGGGTGATGGTGATGGTTAGGGTTAGGGTTACGGTTAGGGTTAGGGTTAGGTTTAGCGTTTTAGTGAGGGTTAGGGTTAGGGTTAGGGTTAGGGTCACGGTAAGGGTTAGGGTTAGGGTTAGGGTTACGGTCAGGTTTACAGTTAGGGTTAGGATTGGGGTTAGGTTTAGGGTGAGAGTTAGAGATGGGTTAGGGTTAGTGTTAGAGTTAGGGTTAAGGTTAGGGTTAGGGTTAGGATTGGGGTTAGGGTTAAGGTTAAGGTTAGGATTGGTGTTAGGGTTAGGGTTAGGGTTAGGGTTAGGGTTGGTGTTAGGGTAAGGGTTGGGGTTAGGGTTAGGGTTAGGGTTAGGGGTACGGTCAGGGTTAGGATTGGGGTTAGGGTTTTGTTTTAGGGTTACGGTTAGTGTTACGGTTAGGGTTAGGATTGTTGTTAGGATTAGGGTTAGGGTTAGGGTTGGGATTGGGGTTAGGGTTAGGATTACGGTCAGGGTTAGGATTGGGGTTAGGGTTAGGGTTTGGTTTAGGGTAAAGTTAGGGTTAGGGTTAGGGTTAGGGTTAGGGTTAGGTTTAGTGTTTCGGTTAGAGTTAAGGTTAGGATTAGGGTTATGGTTAGGGTTAGGGTTAGGGTTAGGGTTTGGGTTTGGGTTTGGGTTAGAGTTAGGGTTACAGTTAGGGTTAGGGTTACGGTTAGGGTTAGGTTTAGCGTTTCAGTTAGGGTTAGGGTTAGGGTTAGTGTTAGTGTTAGGGTTAGGGTTACGGTTACGGTTACGGTTACGGTTATGGTTATGGTTAGCATTTGGGTTAGGGTCAGGGTTAGGGTTAGGGTTAGGGTTAGGGTTAGGGTTAGGATTAGGATTAGGATTAGGATTAGGATTCGGAATGGTTTAGGGTTAGGGTTAGGGCTAGGGTTAGGGTTTGGTTTAGGGTTACGGTTAGGGTTAGGATTGTTGTTAGGGTTATGGTTAGGGTTAGGGTTAGGGTTAGGGTTAGGGTTACGTTTAGTGTTACGGTTTGGGTTAGGGTTAGGTTTGTTGTTAGGGTTAGGGTTAGGGTTAGGGTTAGGGTTAGGGTAAGGGTTAGGGTTAGGGTTAGCGTTAGCGTTAGGGTCAGGGTTAGGGTTAGGGTTAGGGTTAGGGTTAAGGTTAAGGTTAGGGTTAGGGTTAGGGTTAGGGTTAGGGTTACGGTTAGGGTTACAGTTAGGGGTAGGGTTAAGATTGCTGTTAGGGTTGGGGTTAGTGTTGGGGTTAGGGTTAGGGTTAGAGTTACGTTTAAGATTAGGTTTAGGTTTAGGTTTAGGTTTAGGGTTAGGGTTAGGGTTAGGGTTAGGGTTAGGGTTAGCGTTTCGGTTAGGGTTATGGTTAGCGTTTCGGTTAGCGTTACGGTTAGGGTTAGGGTTGGGGTTAGGGTTAGGGTTAAGATTAGGGTTAGGGTTAGGGTTAGGATTACGGTTACGGTTAGTGTGACGGTTAGGGTTAGGATTGTTGTTAGGGTTAGGGTTAGGGTTACGGTCAGGGTTAGGGTTAGGTTTAGGGTTAGGATTGGGGTTAGGGTTAGGGTTACGGTTAGGGTTAGGGTTAGGGTTAGGGTTAGCGTTAGCGTTAGGGTCAGGGTTAGGGTTAGGGTTAGGGTTAGGGTTAGGGTTAGGGTTAGGGTTAGGGTTAAGGTTAGGGTTAGGGTTAGGGTTAGGGTTAGGGTTAGGATTACGGTTAGGGTTACGGTTAGGGGTAGGGTTAGGATTGTTGTTAGGATTGGGGTTAGGGTTGGGGTTAGGGTTAGGGTTAGGGTTAGAGTTACGTTTAAGATTAGGTTTAGGTTTAGGTTTAGGTTTAGGTTTAGGTTTAGGTTTAGGTTTAGGTTTAGGTTTAGGTTTAGGTTTAGGGTTAGGGATAGGGTTAGCGTTTCGGTTAGGGTTATGGTTAGCTGTCAGGGGTTTAGGAGCAGAGGCAAGGGCAAGGGAGGAAACAGAGAGCGAAGGGGAGGAGGCAGAAGAAAAGATGAGTGATGACGACGACCCGAGATCTCCGAGTCTTTCCAGTGAATCAGAGGATTCACAGAAAGGAGCACCAGTGGCCAGGGCAAGGGGGGAGTCTAGGGGGGCACCCCAGGAAGATAGAGCCAGAGGGGACTCAGAGGGGAGCAGTTGGAAATCGGGACCAGCGTCACCGCCAGAGAGCAGGGAAGAGGAAGGGAGCCAGGGGGCAAGCGCTGGCAGCTCACCACAGGAGGGAGGGCATGAGTCAGGAGTGGCCACACCTCCATCGGGGAGCGAAGAAACGGTTAAGAGGAAAGTGGAAGGTTGGGCGCGCGCGCCAAGTTCAAATGCAGAGGAAGGCGGCGCAGTAAGCAGCCCGGAAAGGGAGCCAGGTCCTAAAGCCCGGCGCAAGGAGGCAGGAGGGTCCGGGTCAGCGTCAGAAGAATCCCGGAAGGAAGAAGCCCCGGGGGGTAGAGGGACCCAGAGGAGGACAGTCAGGCGGAAAAGGTGGAGCAGGGCTAGGATATTAAGTTGGTGCGCACGGGGCGGAGACTCAGACGGAGCTTCGTCGATCTAGCTACTAGACGTAGAGTTGCGCGCAGCAGCGTGAGAATGGAAACTGTAATTCAATAAAGACTTTTACTAAATGATCGCTGGCTAGCGTGATCCTCTGTGAGCTAGGATCTTCAAGCAGCTCTGACAGTAAGCTCCGTCTCCAAATTGTGGGCATCTACAGCCCCGAGGAGGGGAGAGAAACAGATGCCTACTAGTGAGCTCACGAACAGCAGACGACATGACGGCTGAGCAGCAGATAGAGGAACTCAGAAAAGCAGTGGCACAACTGAATGCCGAGGCTCTCGCATCCAGGAAGAGAGAGGAGGAGGCAGCTGCCGCCTGCAGGGATCTCCAGATCAGGTTAGACGTGCTGACGAAGCAGACACCCCGGCAGGAGGGAATTGGGTTGGCGAGACGAACAGGCGGGCTGGTCTCTCACTTCGATGGGAACCTGCAACAGTATCCCAACTTTAGAGCAGACGTACTGTGCGCACTGCAACTGCTGCATAAAGACTTTAGAGATGAGCAAGAGAGAGTGGGATTCATCATGGCCCATTTGCATGGGGATGCTAAAGCATGGCTACGCAATTTATGGAGGGATAAGGATCCGGCGCTCCAGAATGCAGATGCCTTTATTAAAGCGATGGATGGGTGTTTTTTATCAAGTATTGACGTGGATCTTGCCCGGAAGGAGGTGCATGGGCTAAGACAAGGGAGGGCCAGCGTCAGACAGTATCATGCACGCTTTTTCGCCTTGGTCAGTGCCCTGGAATGGGACAGAGATTCGGCCCCTGTAAGAGACCTCTTTTGGGAGGGGTTGCACAGCTTGATTAAAGATGAGATCGCGAGGGGGGAGAGACCCCGAACCACCCAGGAGGTCGTTCAGAGGGCACTGGCAGTGGGGGTGAGGCTGGAAGAACGTCCGTGGAGCAGGGACGAAGGGCGTGGAGGGCGCGAATCAGCCAGGGGCCCCTCCTTCCTTCCCAGAGAAGCAGCGCGGGCGCAATCCACGCCTCCGCCAGGAGGAGGAGCCGAACCTATGGAGGTTGGAGGTGCAAGGGCTCAGTCAGCAACCAGAGCCCTAGCACCGGCAGCAGTGAAAGCGAAGCCTCCTAGAGGGAACAGGAAGTGTTACGTCTGTGAGGAGCCAGGGCATATGGCGAAAGAGTGTCCCCAGAGGCTCCACAAGCTCACTGCAGCCTCAGCAATGGTGACTGCAGCAACGCAGCAAGGAGAACCACAGCAGGGAAACGACGATGTCTGGCTGGAGGAAGAGGCACTGGGGCCCAGCCAGACATGTCAGTGAAGCAGTCCCCAGAGATTTTACAGCCCGTGAACCCCCTCCCGCCCAAACCAGTGGTGAGGCTCACCGCATCTCTCCAGCTGCCCAATGGAATCACCATGGACGTGCCAATTACCATCGACTCGGGCAGCAACGCGGACTTTATAGGGCAGGAGTTTGTCGACAAGCACGCTATACAGTTGCTGCCTGCCACGCTGCCCCTGCAGGTTGTCACGGTGGATGGAAGGGAGTTGCTAGGGGGGCAAGTGGTGAAGCAGACGCCGCCAATGGTGATGCGACTTGGGAATCACAGGGAAATCATCAGCTTCAACGTCACTCAGCTATCGGACACGCCCATTGTATTGGGCATGAGTTGGCTGGACAAGCACAGCCCGGCGCTGGCTTGGTACCAGAGGCAGCTGACCTTCGGCTCTTCCTTTTGTGCTGAACACTGCATCATGCCCCAGCAGGAAGGGGAGCAAGAGGAGTCACAGCTGCAGGTAGGCACGCTGCAAGCGATTCCCCACAAGTACGCAGAATTTTTGGAAGTTTTCTGCGAGAAGGAGGCGGACAGGCTACCCCCTCACAGACCATATGACTGCAAAATTGACCTGCTGCCGGGGGCGGCGCTGCCCAAAGGGAAGCTGTATTCCATGTCAGAGGACGAGCTGCAGGAACTCAAAGAGTTCTTAGATCATAATTTGGAGCGCGGTTTCATCCGAGAGTCCAAGGCAGCGGGGGGCAGTCCTGTATTCTTTGTTAAAAAGCGAGACACGCCCCAAAAAAGACTGGTCGTGGACTATCGCATTTTAAACAATGGGACCAAGCCGTCGGACTTCCCCATGCCACGAATCGACGACCTCCTGGCGAAGGTGCGGAAGGGAAAAGTGTTCACCAAGTTAGACCTGCGAGGGGCGTACAACCTCATTCGCATGCGGGAGGGAGATGAGTGGAAGACGGCCATGTTCACGCCACTGGGTACCTACGAATACAGAGTTATGCCTTTTGGATTGCAAAATGGCTCCCACGTTTTTCAAGCTTTCATGCATCACGTGTTGGCGGGACTTCTCTACAAGACGTGCGTCTGTTTCTTAGATGACATCCTGATCTTTTCGGAATCGCAGCAGGAGCATGACAGACACGTCAAGGAAGTGCTGACCAGACTAAAGCAACATAGGCTCTACGCCAAGCTGGAGAAGTGCCAATTTGACGTGACGGAGGTGGATTTTCTGGGCTACAAGTTGTCTGACAAGGGGCTCGCCATGGACAGCGCCAAGGTTCGAGCGGTATTGGATTGGAAGAGTCCACGCAACCGAAAAGAGGTCCAAAGGTTTGTCGGCTTTGCGAACTTCTATCGCAAGTTTATCAAGGGCTTCGCTATGCAGACAGCGGCCATCACAGACACGCTTAGCTCCAAGAAAAAGAAGTTCGTTTGGACAGAGGAGGCGGAGCAGTCCTTTCAGGCACTCAAGCGTCTCTTCGCGTCGGAAGAGCAGCTGCTTCACGTCAACCCCAGCAGGCCGATGAGGGTGGAGACAGACGCCTCGGACGGAGCCGTGGGGGCGGTCCTGCTGCAAAAGGACCAGCAGGGGGTGTGGCGGCCAGGAGCGTTTTACTCCAGGAAGCTCAGCAAGTCCGAGCAGAACTACACCATCTGGGACAGGGAGTTGCTGGCCATTCATGCAGCGTTCAAAGCGTGGAGGCACTTCCTGATCGGCGCCAAGCACACGGTGCAGGTTTGCACGGACCACAAGAATCTGGAGCACTGGCGCACGGCACAGTTCCTAAACCAGAGGCAGATACGTTGGGCTGAGTTTTTTGCGAACTTCGACTTCCGCATAGAGTATGTCCCGGGGGACACTAACATCATGGCGGACGCCCTCTCCCGTAAGCCACAGTATCTGGAGGACGCAACGCCAGCGGCCGCCATGCACATCTTCGCACCAACAGTATGGGCGTGCGCCGCGGCCACCGTGGACCTGGAGGCGGTGCGACGAGCGTTGCAGGATGACTCCTTCGCGCAAGCAAAGATGGCAGAGGTGCAAAGGGGCAAGGCTGCGGCCGACGGTTTCCAGCTACGAGATGGATTGCTCATCCGTAAAGGGGCCATCTACGTGCCGGGAGACGACCTTCGCGCCAAGGTGCTGCAGCAGCTGCACGACGCGCCCACGGCCGGGCACTTTGGCAAGGAGAAGACGGTGGAATTAGTAGCCAGGGATTTCTGGTGGCCTGGAATGAGAGGGGAGGTCGCAGACTACGTGGCGAGGTGTGACACCTGCCAGAGGGCCAAACCAGTGCACAGACCGCCGGCAGGACTGTTGGAACCGCTGCAAACTCCGGTCGAACCTTGGGAAAGGGTGGCTCTGGACTTTGTCACAGATCTGCCCAGCTCGAGGGGCAAGACGGCAGTGCTGGTGGTGGTGGACCTGTTTTCCAAGATGGCACATTTCATTCCGTGTGCGAAGGTGGCCACGGCGGAGCAAACCGCCAAACTGTTCATAGACCACGTGTTCAAGGTTCACGGTCTGCCACGGTCTATTCTGTCCGACCGCGGGCGGCAGTTCATCTCGAATTTCTGGCAGAAGCTGATGGGCTTCCTAAACGTCAAGATCAACCTGGCGTCGGCGAGACACCCGCAGACCAACGGGCAAGCGGAGCGGGTCAATGCCATCATGCAGCAGTACCTGAGATGCTATGCGAATCAACAGCCTGCGACGTGGGTGGATTACCTGCCGCTTGCCGAGTTCGCCTACAACAACACGAAGCACGTGTCCACGGGGGTCACGCCGTTCTTCGCCAACAACGGGAGGCACCCCAGAACCTTCCCGGGACTGGAAAGAATGGGGGAGGGGGAGCCGCAGACAGCAGATGCGTTCGCGTCGGAGCTGCAGGAAGTCCACGATCAGCTGAGGCGCCACCTGGAGCTGGCCAAACACGCATACAAGGTACAAGCGGACAGGCACAGAAGGGTTGGCGAAGAGCTCCACGTGGGAGACTGGGTCTGGTTAGCAGCCCACGCAGTGCCGGCCAGGTCGTTGGCCAAGAAGAAACTAGGGCATAAACAACTGGGACCCTACCAAGTCGAAGAGCAGGTCAACCCGGTAGCTTTCAGACTGGCACTTCCGGAGGGTTCCAGAATGCATCCGGTGTTCCACAGATCGGTGCTCACTCCCTACAAGGCACCGCACAGGTTCCAGGAACCCGGAACGGCGCCGAGTCCGGTCAGAGACAGAACGGGGCACGCGGGAGTGGCACAGAAGGAGCGCATCAATGACGTCACGGAGATTTTGGACTCCAGATGGGGGGAAGAGGGGGTAGAATACTTTCTCGCCAAGGAGGGCACCCTGGCCAGTGCGAACAGCTGGGTGCCGGGCTACGCCTTGGACGAACCTCTACTCAAAGACGAGTTTCATGCCCTCTTCCCACATAGACCTATGCCAGCAGACTTTTTCGACGACTGGCTTTTCACGCCCACGCTTTCGGCCAGCACTTTCCGGGGGTTCGACTCGGACGAGGACCCGACACAAGACGTCCGTTCCCCGGAGGGGTCACCCTCGGGATCTGCATCAGAACCCTCGTATTGGTGGGACGATAGACCAGAGGAGCAGTTCCGCAGAAGGTGGCTGGAAGGCCCAGGACGAGCAACGCCGCCAGGAGGAAGTGAGGGAGAGACGGACATGGACGTTTTCGGGGACGACCCTGGTTTCGAGCACGGCGGCACAGAGATGGAAGCGGAGGTGACCGTCGTCGACGAGAGCAGGGAGGAAGACCCGCGAGACTTCAGATGGAGGCCCGCCACGGGAAGCGAACGATATCCGACGTTCGTCCCTTTGCAACAGCACACCCCAGCTCCAGCACCGGAAGGAGGGGAGGGGGGAATGGGGGGCTTCGAGGGGGGGATGGATGTCAGGGGTTTAGGAGCAGAGGCAAGGGCAAGGGAGGAAACAGAGAGCGAAGGGGAGGAGGCAGAAGAAAAGATGAGTGATGACGACGACCCGAGATCTCCGAGTCTTTCCAGTGAATCAGAGGATTCACAGAAAGGAGCACCAGTGGCCAGGGCAAGGGGGGAGTCTAGGGGGGCACCCCAGGAAGATAGAGCCAGAGGGGACTCAGAGGAGAGCAGTTGGAAATCGGGACCAGCGTCACCGCCAGAGAGCAGGGAAGAGGAAGGGAGCCAGGGGGCAAGCGCTGGCAGCTCACCACAGGAGGGAGGGCATGAGTCAGGAGTGGCCACACCTCCATCGGGGAGCGAAGAAACGGTTAAGAGGAAAGTGGAAGGTTGGGCGCGCGCGCCAAGTTCAAATGCAGAGGAAGGCGGCGCAGTAAGCAGCCCGGAAAGGGAGCCAGGTCCTAAAGCCCGGCGCAAGGAGGCAGGAGGGTCCGGGTCAGCGTCAGAAGAATCCCGGAAGGAAGAAGCCCCGGGGGGTAGAGGGACCCAGAGGAGGACAGTCAGGCGGAAAAGGTGGAGCAGGGCTAGGATATTAAGTTGGTGCGCACGGGGCGGAGACTCAGACGGAGCTTCGTCGATCTAGCTACTAGACGTAGAGTTGCGCGCAGCAGCGTGAGAATGGAAACTGTAATTCAATAAAGACTTTTACTAAATGATCGCTGGCTAGCGTGATCCTCTGTGAGCTAGGATCTTCAAGCAGCTCTGACAGTAAGCTCCGTCTCCAAATTGTGGGCATCTACAGCCCCGAGGAGGGGAGAGAAACAGGTGCCTACTAGTGAGCTCACGAACAGCAGACGACATGACGGCTGAGCAGCAGATAGAGGAACTCAGAAAAGCAGTGGCACAACTGAATGCCGAGGCTCTCGCATCCAGGAAGAGGGAGGAGGAGGCAGCTGCCGCCTGCAGGGATCTCCAGATCAGGTTAGACGTGCTGACGAAGCAGACACCCCGGCAGGAGGGAATTGGGTTGGCGAGACGAACAGGCGGGCTGGTCTCTCACTTCGATGGGAACCTGCAACAGTATCCCAACTTTAGAGCAGACGTACTGTGCGCACTGCAACTGCTGCATAAAGACTTTAGAGATGAGCAAGAGAGAGTGGGATTCATCATGGCCCATTTGCATGGGGATGCTAAAGCATGGCTACGCAATTTATGGAGGGATAAGGATCCGGCGCTCCAGAATGCAGATGCCTTTATTAAAGCGATGGATGGGTGTTTTTTATCAAGTATTGACGTGGATCTTGCCCGGAAGGAGGTGCATGGGCTAAGACAAGGGAGGGCCAGCGTCAGACAGTATCATGCACGCTTTTTCGCCTTGGTCAGTGCCCTGGAATGGGACAGAGATTCGGCCCCTGTAAGAGACCTCTTTTGGGAGGGGTTGCACAGCTTGATTAAAGATGAGATCGCGAGGGGGGAGAGACCCCGAACCACCCAGGAGGTCGTTCAGAGGGCACTGGCAGTGGGGGTGAGGCTGGAAGAACGTCCGTGGAGCAGGGACGAAGGGCGTGGAGGGCGCGAATCAGCCAGGGGCCCCTCCTTCCTTCCCAGAGAAGCAGCGCGGGCGCAATCCACGCCTCCGCCAGGAGGAGGAGCCGAACCTATGGAGGTTGGAGGTGCAAGGGCTCAGTCAGCAACCAGAGCCCTAGCACCGGCAGCAGTGAAAGCGAAGCCTCCTAGAGGGAACAGGAAGTGTTACGTCTGTGAGGAGCCAGGGCATATGGCGAAAGAGTGTCCCCAGAGGCTCCACAAGCTCACTGCAGCCTCAGCAATGGTGACTGCAGCAACGCAGCAAGGAGAACCACAGCAGGGAAACGACGATGTCTGGCTGGAGGAAGAGGCACTGGGGCCCAGCCAGACATGTCAGTGAAGCAGTCCCCAGAGATTTTACAGCCCGTGAACCCCCTCCCGCCCAAACCAGTGGTGAGGCTCACCGCATCTCTCCAGCTGCCCAATGGAATCACCATGGACGTGCCAATTACCATCGACTCGGGCAGCAACGCGGACTTTATAGGGCAGGAGTTTGTCGACAAGCACGCTATACAGTTGCTGCCTGCCACGCTGCCCCTGCAGGTTGTCACGGTGGATGGAAGGGAGTTGCTAGGGGGGCAAGTGGTGAAGCAGACGCCGCCAATGGTGATGCGACTTGGGAATCACAGGGAAATCATCAGCTTCAACGTCACTCAGCTATCGGACACGCCCATTGTATTGGGCATGAGTTGGCTGGACAAGCACAGCCCGGCGCTGGCTTGGTACCAGAGGCAGCTGACCTTCGGCTCTTCCTTTTGTGCTGAACACTGCATCATGCCCCAGCAGGAAGGGGAGCAAGAGGAGTCACAGCTGCAGCTAGGCACGCTGCAAGCGATTCCCCACAAGTACGCAGAATTTTTGGAAGTTTTCTGCGAGAAGGAGGCGGACAGGCTACCCCCTCACAGACCATATGACTGCAAAATTGACCTGCTGCCGGGGGCGGCGCTGCCCAAAGGGAAGCTGTATTCCATGTCAGAGGACGAGCTGCAGGAACTCAAAGAGTTCTTAGATCATAATTTGGAGCGCGGTTTCATCCGAGAGTCCAAGGCAGCGGGGGGCAGTCCTGTATTCTTTGTTAAAAAGCGAGACACGCCCCAAAAAAGACTGGTCGTGGACTATCGCATTTTAAACAATGGGACCAAGCCGTCGGACTTCCCCATGCCACGAATCGACGACCTCCTGGCGAAGGTGCGGAAGGGAAAAGTGTTCACCAAGTTAGACCTGCGAGGGGCGTACAACCTCATTCGCATGCGGGAGGGAGATGAGTGGAAGACGGCCATGTTCACGCCACTGGGTACCTACGAATACAGAGTTATGCCTTTTGGATTGCAAAATGGCTCCCACGTTTTTCAAGCTTTCATGCATCACGTGTTGGCGGGACTTCTCTACAAGACGTGCGTCTGTTTCTTAGATGACATCCTGATCTTTTCGGAATCGCAGCAGGAGCATGACAGACACGTCAAGGAAGTGCTGACCAGACTAAAGCAACATAGGCTCTACGCCAAGCTGGAGAAGTGCCAATTTGACGTGACGGAGGTGGATTTTCTGGGCTACAAGTTGTCTGACAAGGGGCTCGCCATGGACAGCGCCAAGGTTCGAGCGGTATTGGATTGGAAGAGTCCACGCAACCGAAAAGAGGTCCAAAGGTTTGTCGGCTTTGCGAACTTCTATCGCAAGTTTATCAAGGGCTTCGCTATGCAGACAGCGGCCATCACAGACACGCTTAGCTCCAAGAAAAAGAAGTTCGTTTGGACAGAGGAGGCGGAGCAGTCCTTTCAGGCACTCAAGCGTCTCTTCGCGTCGGAAGAGCAGCTGCTTCACGTCAACCCCAGCAGGCCGATGAGGGTGGAGACAGACGCCTCGGACAGAGCCGTGGGGGCGGTCCTGCTGCAAAAGGACCAGCAGGGGGTGTGGCGGCCGGGAGCGTTTTACTCCAGGAAGCTCAGCAAGTCCGAGCAGAACTACACCATCTGGGACAGGGAGTTGCTGGCCATTCATGCAGCGTTCAAAGCGTGGAGGCACTTCCTGATCGGCGCCAAGCACACGGTGCAGGTTTGCACGGACCACAAGAATCTGGAGCACTGGCGCACGGCACAGTTCCTAAACCAGAGGCAGATACGTTGGGCTGAGTTTTTTGCGAACTTCGACTTCCGCATAGAGTATGTCCCGGGGGACACTAACATCATGGCGGACGCCCTCTCCCGTAAGCCACAGTATCTGGAGGACGCAACGCCAGCGGCCGCCATGCACATCTTCGCACCAACAGTATGGGCGTGCGCCGCGGCCACCGTGGACCTGGAGGCGGTGCGACGAGCGTTGCAGGATGACTCCTTCGCGCAAGCAAAGATGGCAGAGGTGCAAAGGGGCAAGGCTGCGGCCGACGGTTTCCAGCTACGAGATGGATTGCTCATCCGTAAAGGGGCCATCTACGTGCCGGGAGACGACCTTCGCGCCAAGGTGCTGCAGCAGCTGCACGACGCGCCCACGGCCGGGCACTTTGGCAAGGAGAAGACGGTGGAATTAGTAGCCAGGGATTTCTGGTGGCCTGGAATGAGAGGGGAGGTCGCAGACTACGTGGCGAGGTGTGACACCTGCCAGAGGGCCAAACCAGTGCACAGACCGCCGGCAGGACTGTTGGAACCGCTGCAAACTCCGGTCGAACCTTGGGAAAGGGTGGCTCTGGACTTTGTCACAGATCTGCCCAGCTCGAGGGGCAAGACGGCAGTGCTGGTGGTGGTGGACCTGTTTTCCAAGATGGCACATTTCATTCCGTGTGCGAAGGTGGCCACGGCGGAGCAAACCGCCAAACTGTTCATAGACCACGTGTTCAAGGTTCACGGTCTGCCACGGTCTATTCTGTCCGACCGCGGGCGGCAGTTCATCTCGAATTTCTGGCAGAAGCTGATGGGCTTCCTAAACGTCAAGATCAACCTGGCGTCGGCGAGACACCCGCAGACCAACGGGCAAGCGGAGCGGGTCAATGCCATCATGCAGCAGTACCTGAGATGCTATGCGAATCAACAGCCTGCGACGTGGGTGGATTACCTGCCGCTTGCCGAGTTCGCCTACAACAACACG
>NC_138753.1:47112560-47115060 GCF_965113315.1 Podarcis vaucheri | reverse complement strand
TCGGTGAGGGTTAGGGTTGGGATTGGGGTTAGGTTTAGTGTGAGAGTTAGGGATGGGTTAGGGTTAGGGTTAGAGTTAGGGTTAGGGTTAGGGTTAGGGTTAGGGTTAGGGTTAGGATTGGGGTTAGGGTTTCGGTTAGGGTTAGGGTTAGGGTTAGGGTTAGGGTTAGCGTTTCGGTTAGGGTTAGGGTTAGGATTGTTGTTAGGGTAAGGGTTAGGGTTAGGCTTTAGGGTTATGGTTACGTTTAGTTTTACGGTTAGTGTTACAGTTAGGGTTAGGGTTAGGTTTGTTGTTAGGGTTATGGTTATGGTTATGGTTAGGGTTAGGGTTAGGGTTAGGGTTAGGGTTAAGGTTAGGGTTAGAGTTACGTTTAAGATTAGGTTTAGGTTTAGGTTTAGGTTTAGGTTTAGGTTTCGGGTTAGGGTTACTGTTAGGGTTAGGGTTAGGGTTAGGTTTAGGATTACAGTTAGGTTTAGCGTTTCGTTTACGGTTAGGGTTAGGATAAGGGTTAGGGTTCGGGTTAGGGTTAGGGTTAGTGTTTTGGTTAGGGTTAGGGTTAGGGTTACTGTCAGAGCTCATCTTTTCCTCTGCCTCCTCCCCCTCGCTCTCTGTTTCCTCCCTTGCCCTTGCCTCTGCTCCTGAACCCCTGACAGTTACGTTTAGTGTTACGGTTAGGGTTAGGGTTAGCGTTTCGGTCAGGGTTAGTTTTAGCATTTCGGTTAGGGTTAGGGTTAGGGTTAGGTTTCGCGTTTCGGTTAGGGTTAGGGTTAGGGTTTTGGTTAGGGTTACGGTTAGTGTTATGGTTATGGTTAGGGTTAGGGTTAGGGTTAGGATTGGGGTTAGGGTTAGGTTTAGGGTTAGGGATGGGTTAGGGTTAGGGTTAGGGTTAGGGTTAGGGTTAGCGTTTCGGTTAGGGTTAGGGTTACGGTCATGGTTACTGCTAGGGTTATAGTTAGGGTTAGGATTGGGGTTAGGTTTAGGGTGAGGGTTAGGGATGGGTTAGGTTTAGGGTTAGTGTTAGGGTTAGGGTTAGGGTTTGGGTTTGGGTTGGGGTTGGGGTTGGGGTTAGGGTTGGGTTTAGGGTTTTGGTTAGGGTTAGGCTTAGGCTTAGGCTAAGGGTTGCGGTTAGGGTTAGGGTTAGGATTGGGGTTAAGGTTAGAGTTAGGGTTAGGGTTAGGGTTAGCGTTTCGGTTAGTGTTAGTGTTAGGGTTGGGGTTAGGGTTAGGGTTAGGGTTACGGTTAGGGTTAGGGTTACGGTTAGCGTTTCGGTTAGGGTTAGGGTTAGCATTTCGGTTAGGGTTAGGGTTAGGGTTAGGATTAGGATTAGGTATGGGTTAGGGTTAGGGTTAGGGTTAGGGTTAGGGTTAGGATTGTTGTTAGGGTTAGGGTTAGGGTTACGGTTAGGGTTAGTGATACGGTTAGTGTTACGGTTAGGATTAGGGTTAGGTTTGTTGTTAGGGTTAGGGTAAGGGTAAGGGTAAGGGTTAGGGTTAGGTTTTGGGTAAGGGTTAGGGTAAGGGTTAAGGTTAGTGTCAGGGGTTCAGGAGCAGAGACGAGGGCAAGGGAGGAAACAGAGAGCGAGGGGGAGGAGGCAGAAGAAAAGATGAGTGATGACGACGATCCGAGATCTCCGAGTCTTTCCAGTGAATCAGAAGATTCACAGGAAGGAGCACCAGTGGCCAGAGCAAGGGGGGAGCTTAGGGGGACACCCCAGGAAGAAGGGTCCAGAGAGCAGCAGTTGGAAACCGGGGCCAGCATCACCAACAGAACGCAGTGGAGAGGAAGGGCGCCAGGTACAGACCTCTGGCAGCTCGCAGCAGGAGGGAGGGCATGAGTTAGGAGTGGCCACACCTCCATCGGGGAATGAGGAAACGGTCAGGCAGAAAGTGGAAGGTTGGGCGCGCGCGCCAAGTTCAAATACACAGGAAGGTGGCGCAGTAAGCAGCCCGGAAAGGGAGCCAGGTCCTAAAGCCCGACGCAAGGAGACAGAAGGGTCCAGGGGGTCAGCGTCAGAAGCGTCCCGGAAGGAAGAGACCACGGGGGGCAGAGGGACCCAGAGAAGAACGGTCAGGCGGAAAAGGTGGAGTAAGGCTAGGGTATTTAGCTGGTGTACAGGGGGCGGAGACTCAGACAGAGCTTCGCTGGTCTAACCCATAAGACGTAGAGCTGCACGCAGCAGCTTGAGAATGGAAACTGTAACTCAATAAAGACTTTTACAAAGTGACCGCTGGCTAGCGTGATCCTCTGTGAGCTAGGATCTGGAAGCAGCTCTGACAGTTAGGGTTAGGGTTAGGGTTACGGTTAGGGGTAGGGTTAGGATTGTTGTTAGGGTTGGGGTTAGGGTTGGGGTTAGGGTTAGGGTTTCGGTTAGTGTTAGTGTTAGCGTTTCGGTTAGGGTTAGGGTTAGTGTTAGGGTTAGGGTTAGGGTTAGCGTTTCGATTAGTGTTAGTGTTAGCGTTTCGGTTAGGGTTAGGGTTAGGGTTAGTGTTAGGGTTAGGGT
>NC_138753.1:47050060-47057560 GCF_965113315.1 Podarcis vaucheri | reverse complement strand
CACCCCATTCTCTCATTAGCCTTAAGTGGTTACCTCAAGTGGTGTGGGCGCAGCGATGGCCAGAAATTAGAAGACTACCATCCTGGCTAAAACCATGTCCCCCCACAGCCCTACCTGCATCATTTGGGCACAGGGATATATCTATTTCCTAATACCTTCTTTTTCTAACACCTGGGGTACCTCCTGGGGTACCTCCCACAAAGCTACATACAAAGCTATATATTCAAAGGGAAAGAAAAGAAAATGTCCTCTTTTAGTCCATGCTGGATTCTTCTTTTGCCGTGCGTAAGTGGCACCAGCAGGGCGGTCGTCTGGTGGGCGCCGAGCCGATGCGGTGAGAAGAAGCATGAGGCGGCGTCTGTAGGGTGAGTCGAAGGGGTTGGTGTAGATCAATCGTAGCAGTCCAATCTGATACTGCCTGGGGTTTGCTGCATCCTTCAAATCAAGCCTGCTGGGATATATGCAGTCAGGTGTTGGAGGCCCATCCTCTCCCATAGGTGGTGGCGTAACCGGGTTAAGAACCTCAGTAACTCAAAGCTGCAACTGCGGGTGCATGAGCAGTGCTTGGCAAAGGGAGATAGAAAAATAAGTTCCTTTCATGTCCAACAATGCTGGCCCAGTGTGAGGAGTGACGCACGTGGTTTCCTGTCCAAAGGTGAACTTGTCAGCTTTTGTAATCAGAGTGGCAGCAGTCACTGCTGTTCGCATGCAGGGAGGCAAACCTTGTTTCGTAGTGGTTAATTTTTCAGACAAATAGGCTATGGGTTGGTCATCATCAGGGTCTAACAATTACCTTGATAAAATTACCTTGATAAAAAACATATTCCGCCATGTGCAAATGGCTTTGGATACCTACTAGGTCCACAAATCACCATATAGCATATATTTAACATACACACACAAAATGACAATTTGAGCCCAACAAAGGACTGCTGGACATCCAAAGGGCCCCATTACCCCCTTAATGCCTTCTGTTTCTTCAGCCAATTCCCATCCCTGTACTCTGCTGCCCTCAGGACCAAAGGCGCTACGCCCACTTTATCGCTATATGATCTTATATACTGAAACACCCTTTTTTTTTTTACTGTCCTTTTGTCTACTTCACCTCCTTTTCTTAAGTCCTTTCTAAATTATTCAATCCCAACATCATTCCCCCCTCTCATCCTCCCTCCCTCCCTCTCTCTCTCTCTCTCTCTCTCTCTTGGTGTGTGTGACACTGACACAAAGAGGAAGTACGTTAACAAGGTAACACAGGTGATGATCTGGCATCTGAAATCATTCACACAAACAGAAAGCTTAAAAGCACATACAAAACATGTACCAGATGCTGGCTCTTCTGCAGGGATAAATGTGATTGTAGAATACACACACACAAATTGCAAGCAGAGATTATATCACAAAAGAATGAGATCCTCTTGGAAGGTAGCATATTACCGTGATTATCCTACCTTTGCCTTTTAAGATATGCTTCTGTTTTAAATTCTTTCTGCGGAATATTTACTGCGAAAGGGTGTTCTGTTGGGCTGCATTTGAAAGTTGATTGACCTTTTGAATAAACTGTAAGACAGTCCTTCCCAGTTTTCCCTATTATTATCTATTATTTATCTGCAAATGATTTAATCTTGATATACATATTCACGTACTTAATTGACTTGGGACAGTGGTTCGGTTAGAATTATGGTACAACAATAAGTTAAGTGCTACCTGCTGTATGGCTGAATTTTCTTATACGAAAACATATCATGACAGTCAGAAAGAGTAAAACAGGAGGAATAAGCAACTTATGCTGACTAAATATAAACTCATTTCTGCATCTGTATATTACACACAGAAGGATACAGAGTGCAACTCAACTCTTTAACACCAACTTTTTTTTTTTTGCATATCTAGTTAATTCAATCCTATGTAGAGTAGATGGGGGGGGGTGAGAGAGCAGGTACCAAGCAAGACACTGTTTAGGGGAAAGGTTCCTGCTTCTTCCTTTTCATAATGTGAAACTATATATCTGACCTAGAGCACTAGGAACATTTTAGGGAACACCACCATGTCAGAGAAGGCTACGAAAGCATATGACATCAGCAGCCCTGATAAGAAGAAGTGCCTGATAACTTCCATATTTGAAACCACAAAGAACGGCACAAACCACAAACGAATGAACACAGACAGTGGGGCCTTCACCTACTTCAATATGTGGCATCTGATTCCTCCTGCATTTTTGGTCCTGCTTACGTATGCTACAGAGGATGTAAACAAATCCTACACTAGAGAAAAGCTCTGTAGCTTTTGTGTATCACTGTAGCTTTTTGTACACTGTATCTTAAGTGTATTCTGCTGAAGGATAAAGCTTGCTTGGTGTTATTTGCTTTATGAATTAAGGTCCCAGTTTCCCAATACACACATTTGCTATTTCACCCCAACACTCTTCCTAAATGGATTCACACATTCATGCATTCAGTTGGGCCAGTGTTCACATCATTCTGTTTTACTTAGCATTTTGGTTTGAAAACCCAAGTTCCACTTTCTCTGCACTTCCTGCAAGATTGTATAGTTGAAGGAAAGAGCCTCTAATAGAGCTTTTGTTTGCTCTTGAAACTGTAGACATTATTAACACACAAATATTGGGTTGGATCTACCCACTAGTCCTCTAGTCTAGAGGGGGGGGTAATTGCATTAATAAGCATTGAGGTATTTGTCTATCAACATCTTGATTCTGCTGTCACTAATGCATTTGACAACTTTGGAGGTCCAATCAACACAAAGAGCTTCAATATCTCCCTTTCTCATATAAGATGTTTGTTTTGGAACACTTTCCACAGCCTAATGTAAACAGGGAAATAAAAATTATTTTGCCTAAGACCTCTCCTGGCATGTACACTCAGAGCCATCTCAATTTTCAATTAATAGATGTCCAAGGAGTATCTTTCATGGGAGGGACATACTAAAAAAGTACAAACAACATTCCAGGTCCCTACTCTTGCTGTTAATTTATGGATGGTTAGCTGTCCAGAATATAATATATTATATTCTTAATTCTTAATTCAGAATTCTTTAAAAGCTGGTTTTACTCATGAAAACATCAACCAAGAATCTGATTGCATTTTAACAGCACATGCAAGACTTTGACACCAGTGTGTCGCTGGTCACACACACCCTTTATGCAATTCAGCTTTTACTATATTTAGTAAACTCTCTCTCAATAATAGCATCTTAATATATTACTTTCATTAATACTCATCAGCATAAACACTCAACCGTCTTTACAGCCCATTACCCAACTTTTCTCCTGTCCCAACATTCTCACTTTTCTACCCTCTACCTCTCACCTTCTTTTCTACTTCCCTCTACCTTCTCCAGCCCAGACCACTACTTCACCTTCTGCATACAATTGTTCATCCTTTTTACAAATAAAAATTATACACATTTCAAAAATATATCAGAAGAAAGGTAGTGCAAAAATCAATTTTGGTATCAAATAGTGTGCTCATCCTTATTTTAAACTGAGCTGAGATTTATAATAAAATCTAACTTGCACACCCCTTTAGGTTTTAAAACACAGGTCTGCAAGTATTGCAAATTCCCTTTTGCTGCTACCTGCAAGATGTAAAGGTGTGTCAAATTTACAGAACCACCTCTATGATAACAAAAGAGATCATATGTTTAAATGACACAGGTACTCTTGCTCTGGGGGGGTTGGCCTGCTATGCAATATTTGGTAATTTGTAATTTTCCTGAGTGATCTCTGGCCCCATTTTAACCTGGTTTCCAGACTCAACCAAGGGCTACATAGCGTCTTTGTTTCTGTGTTAAACACAGACACTGCAAGGGGGGTGATTTACTGCTTTGTCCCCGTAACCCTCTCACTTCTCTTCTCATCTGTCTGAACATGGGATGGGGGGGTTAAAACCCCATCCCTTTTGACAACACTACCTTTTCCCCATACATTTGTTCATTTTTACTTTTGATCAACATTTAACAAGCGGTTTCTAAATCCACCAGGGTACCTTATGCAACAGAGTCAATAAGAAACAATCTTATTAACAAAAACATCTTAACATACCAAGTAGCTCAAAGCACAGTGAATTGATGACATTCAAATTCTGAAACCAGTACATGATTGTATTAGTAATTGAAAGCTTCCCACCTTTATCATGAAAATATAAAATTTGACCTCATGAGCAACTCATGTCACTTTTAGTGTTAAAGACCAAATAATTCCTTTTTATGCTTGTACTCTGCAAGATTCTAGGTGTTTTAAGGTCTGTTTCCCAATCCCCTAACATGCAGACAGTGAATGTGGCAGAATTGAGAACCCCTTCACAGGGTTCTATTCCTGGCGCCTCTGCAGAGCACATACCCTTCCCCCCCCCGGACCCCACGTGTTGGCAATACAATACAAGCCAACTGGACGCACCTATGCTGGTCACTGCCAGAATACAGAAAGGAGCTTAAAGGGGTTTTTTTCAA
Organism: Podarcis vaucheri; assembly: GCF_965113315.1. Lineage (NCBI taxonomy): Eukaryota > Metazoa > Chordata > Lepidosauria > Squamata > Lacertidae > Podarcis > Podarcis vaucheri. The sequence continues at coordinate 47,053,096 of NC_138753.1, read as the reverse complement.
CTGTAGCTTGACATTTCCAATTGTCCAAAAAGAACAAACACTGCAAGGGGGTTGGTTTGCTGTTTGTTGTTTTTGGGTTTTTTTCCCCCCCATAGCCCTGAGACACTCCGTCCACCTAGAGTTGTTTCTCACCCAGTCACCTTTCTCCGCGTCCTCTTAGTGGCCTAGATGGACTCGCGTCGCTAGGAACCGCACCTTACAAGGACCACACTTCGCTTCGTCAGTGGCTCTGAGCCCCAACGGCTCATCCACTCAAAACATTCACTGGAGTGTCCCCATACACAAATAAATACACATACATACAAACCCCATACAAATACAAAACTCATGCACCTCCCCAATCCCCTTTACCCACAAACTTCCCAAAGCCGGTGGCACTTTTACTGCTCTTCTACCGGCAAACCAGCGGCACACTACTGCTCTCTACTGGCTAAACCCAGCGGCACTTTACTGCTCCTACTGGGCGGGGCTGATCAAACCCCTGACTCCCACAAAACAAGCTGTGGAGCCTACCTTACCCTTCCCTTGGGCACCCTTTTCCCCGTGCAGCTGCTGTCTCTTTCTTCCGTCTCTGCTGCGTCTCCACTCAGGTACGGCGTGGGGGCTCCCCCTAGAAATGGCAGGGTGCGCGCTTGGAGCCACCAACGCCGACCCAGCTGTTCGCTTAGCAGTGACGTCTCGGTCCTTTGTCCTGTCCTCGGAGAACGCGGATTCCCGGCCAACGCACCAAGAAATGTAGCCTTATTGGAGTTCACCGATTGGGTCTGCGTTGCTCCGTGACAGGAGGAAGGAAGTCAAAATGACACCGAGTTGGTTCAAAGAAAGAGTTTATTCCGCTCTCCGGATAGCAGAAGGCACTTGCGTGGTAAGTCAAAAAGACACAGCAAGTCCAAAGAAATGACAGGTTTCATGCAGTTTATATATCCTCCAGGCACCCTCTCACTCCTCCCCTAGGAGCCCAACCACGTTGGCGTACGTACACAGGTTGACATCACATATGTTCCTGCTCTGGTACTCTCAACCATAAAAGGATCTTCCTTCCTGTACTTCTGACCATAAAAGGATATTCCTGTTCCTACTCCTATCTTGGAGCAAGAGGTCACTACTTCCGAGAACATGCTCTGGCGTTAGTCCCAGACTTGGGTCTCTGCGTCATTTGTGGTCAGGACATAAGATATGTCTGTGTCTGTTCTACTGGTAAAGTCAAGGCCAGTCTTGACGTCAAACTGATAAGGGAGAGAGCTGTGTTCTTGTTTTGCATTTGTTCAACAGCTAAAGTTTATGCATTTTAGCTAAGGAGAAATGGGGATTTTGGTGCAGTTTAGAAACTGCCTGCACAGTCAGTTTTGGGGTTTGGGAAACCCATTCCTTCAGGTTAGGTTTAGGCTTAGGGTTAGGTTTGGGGTTAAGGTTAGAGTTAGGGTTAGGGTTAGCGTTTCCATTAGGGTTAGGGTTAGGGTTAGGGTTAGGGTTAGGGTTTCGGTTAGCGTTTCGGTTAGGGTTACGGTTACGGTCAGGGTTACAGTTAGGGTTACGGTTAGGGTTAGGATTGGGGTTAGGTTTAGGGTGAGGGTAAGGGATGGGTTAAGGTTAGGGTTAGGGTTAGTGTTAGGGTTAGGGTTAGGGTTGGGGTTTGGGTTAGGGTTAGGGTTGGGTTTAGGGATGGGGTTAGGGTTAGGGTTAGGGTTAGGGTTAGGGTTAGGGTTACGGTTAGGGTTAGGGTTAGGGTTACGGTTAGGCTTAGGCTTAGGCTTGAGGTTAGGGTTAGGGTTAAGGTTAGGGTTAGGGTTAGGGTTAGGGTTAGGATTGGGGTTAAGGTTAGAGTTATAGTTAGGGTTAGGGTTAGCGTTTCGGTTAGTGTTAGGGTTAGCGTTAGGGTTAGGGTTACGGTTAGGGGTAGGTTTAGGATTGTTGTTAGGGTTGGGGTTAGGGTTAGGGTTAGGGTTAGAGTTACGTTTAAGATTAGGGTTAGGGTTAGGGTTAGGGTTAGGGTTAAGGTTAGGGTTAAGGTTAGGGTTAGGGTTAGGGTTAGGGTTAGGGTTAGGGTTAGGGTTAGGGTTAGGGTTAGGGATGGGTTAGGGTTAGGGTTAGGGTTAGGGTTAGTTTTACGGTTAGTGTTACGGTTAGTGTTAGTGTTAGGGTTAGGGTTAGGGTTAGGGTTAGCGTTAGCCTTAGCGTTAGGGTTAGGGTTAGGGTTAGGGTTAGGGTTAGGGTTAGGGTTAGGCTTAGGCTTAGGGTTAGAGTTAGGGTTAGGGTTGGGGTTGCGTTTAGGCTTAGGGTTAGGTTTGGGGTTAAGGTTAGAGTTAGGGTTAGGGTTAGCGTTTCCATTAGGGTTAGGGTTAGGGTTTCGGTTAGCGTTTCGGTTAGCGTTTCGGTTAGGGTTAGGGTTAGCATTTGGGTTAGGGTTAGGGTTAGGGTTGGGGTTGGGATTGGGGTTGGGGTTAGGTTTTGGGTTAGGGTTAGGGTTAGGGTTAGGGTTAGGATTGGGGTTAGGGTTAGGGTTAGGGTTAGGGTTAGGGTTAGCGTTTCGGTTAGGTTTAGGGTTAGCGTTTCGGTTAGGGTTAGGGTTATGGTTAGGGTTAGGGTTAGGGTTAGGGTTAAGGTTGGGATTGGGATTGGGGTTAGGGTTAGGGTTAGGTTTAGGTTTAGGGTTAGGGATGGGTTAGGATTAGGGTTAGGGTTAGGGTTAGGGTTAGGGTTTGGGTTAGGGTTAGGGTTAGGGTTAGGGTTAGGGTTAGGTTTAGGTTTAGCGTTTCGGTTAGGGTTAGGGTTAGGGTTTTGGTTAGGGTTACGGTTAGTGTTATGGTTAGGATTGGGGTTAGGGTTAGGGTTAGGGTTAGGGATGGGTTAGGGTTAGGGTTAGGGTTTCGGTTAGGGTTAGTGTTAGCGTATCGGTTAGGGTTAGGGTTAGGGTTAGGTTTAGGGTTAGGTTTAGGGTTAAAATTAGGGTTAGGGTTAGGGTTAGGTTTAGCGTTTCGGTTAGGGTTAGGGTTAGGGTTAGTGTTACGGTTAGGGTTAGGGTTAGGATTGGGGTTA
>NC_138753.1:47037560-47040060 GCF_965113315.1 Podarcis vaucheri | reverse complement strand
GGTTACGGTCAGGGTTACAGTTAGGGTTACGGTTAGGGTTAGGATTGGGGTTAGGTTTAGGGTGAGGGTAAGGGATGGGTTAAGGTTAGGGTTAGTGTTAGGGTTAGGGTTAGGGTTAGGGTTGGGGTTTGGGTTAGGGTTAGGGTTGGGTTTAGGGATGGGGTTAGGGTTAGGGTTAGGGTTAGGGTTAGGGTTAGGGTTAGGGTTACGGTTAGGCTTAGGCTTAGGCTTAGGCTTAGGCTTAGGCTTAGGCTTGAGGTTAGGGTTAGGGTTAAGGTTAGGGTTAGGGTTAGGGTTAGGATTGGGGTTAAGGTTAGAGTTATAGTTAGGGTTAGCGTTTCGGTTAGTGTTAGGGTTAGCGTTAGGTTTAGGGTTACGGTTAGGGGTAGGTTTAGGATTGTTGTTAGGGTTGGGGTTAGGGTTAGGGTTAGGGTTAAAGTTACGTTTAAGATTAGGGTTAGGGTTAGGGTTAGGGTTAAGGTTAGGGTTAAGGTTAGGGTTAGGGTTAGGGTTAGGGTTAGGGTTAGGGTTAGGGTTAGGGTTAGGGTTAGGGTTAGGGTTAGGGATGGGTTAGGGTTAGGGTTAGGGTTAGGGTTAGTTTTACGGTTAGTGTTACGGTTAGTGTTAGTGTTAGTGTTAGTGTTAGGGTTAGGGTTAGGGTTAGCGTTAGCCTTAGCGTTAGGGTTAGGGTTAGGGTTAGGGTTAGGGTTAGGGTTAGGGTTAGGGTTAGGCTTAGGCTTAGGGTTAGAGTTAGGGTTAGGGTTGGGGTTGCGTTTAGGCTTAGGGTTAGGTTTGGGGTTAAGGTTAGAGTTAGGTTTAGGGTTAGCGTTTCCATTAGGGTTAGGGTTAGGGTTAGGGTTTCGGTTAGCGTTTCGGTTAGGGTTAGGGTTATCATTTGGGTTAGGGTTAGGGTTAGGGTTAGGGTTGGGGTTGGGGTTGGGGTTGGGGTTAGGTTTTGGGTTAGGGTTAGGGTTAGGGTTAGGGTTAGGATTGGGGTTAGGGTTAGGGTTAGGGTTAGGGTTAGGGTTAGGGTTAGGGTTAGCGTTTCGGTTAGGTTTAGGGTTAGCGTTTCGGTTAGGGTTAGGGTTAGGGTTATGGTTAGGGTTAGGGTTAGGGTTAAGGTTGGGATTGGGGTTAGGGTTAGGGTTAGGTTTAGGTTTAGGTTTAGGCTTAGGGATGGGTTAGGATTAGGGTTAGGGTTAGGGTTAGGGTTAAGGTTAGGGTTAGGGTTAGGGTTAGGGTTAGGGTTTGGGTTAGGGTTAGGGTTAGGGTTAGGGTTAGGGTTAGGGTTAGGGTTAGGTTTAGCGTTTCGGTTAGGGTTAGGGTTAGGGTTTTGGTTAGGGTTACGGTTAGTGTTATGGTTAGGATTGGGGTTAGGGTTAGGTTTAGGGTTAGGGATGGGTTAGGGTTAGGGTTTCGGTTAGGGTTAGTGTTAGCGTATCGGTTAGGGTTAGGGTTAGGGTTAGGTTTAGGGTTAGGTTTAGGGTTAAAATTAGGGTTAGGGATAGGGTTAGGGTTAGGTTTAGCGTTTCGGTTAGGGTTAGGGTTAGGGTTAGGGTTAGGGTTAGTGTTACGGTTAGGGTTAGGGTTAGGATTGGGGTTAGGGTTAGGGTTAGGGTTAGGGTTAGGGTTAGGGATGGGTTAGGGTTAGGGTTAGGGTTAGGGTTAGCGTTTCGGTTAGGGTTAGGGTTACGGTTACGGTCAGGGTTACAGTTAGGGTTACAGTTAGGTTTACGATTGGGGTTAGGTTTAGGGTGAGGGTAAGGGATGGGTTAAGGTTAGGGTTAGTGTTAGGGTTAGGGTTAGGGTTAGGGTTGGGGTTTGGGTTGGGGTTAGGGTTGGGTTTAGGGATGGGGTTAGGGTTAGGGTTTGGGTTAGGGTTAGGGTTAGGGTTAGGGTTACGGTTAGGCTTAGGCTTAGGCTTGCGGTTAGGGTTAGGGTTAAGGTTAGGGTTAGTGTTAGGATTGGGGTTAAGGTTAGAGTTATAGTTAGGGTTAGGGTTAGCGTTTCGGTTAGTGTTAGGGTTAGCGTTAGGGTTAGGGTTACGGTTAGGGGTAGGTTTAGGATTGTTGTTAGGGTTGGGGTTAGGGTTAGGGTTAGGGTTAGAGTTACGTTTAAGATTAGGGTTAGGGTTAGGCTTAGTGTTAGGGTTAAGGTTAGGGTTAGGGTTAGGGTTAGGGTTAGGGTTTCGGTTAGGGGTAGGGTTAGGATTGTTGTTAGGGTTGGGGTTAGGGTTGGGGTTAGGGTTAGGGTTACGTTTAAGACTAGGGTTAGGGTTAGGGTTAGGATTAGGATTACAGTTAGGTTTAGCGTTTCGTTTAGGGTTAGGGTTAGGATAAGGGTAAGGTTAAGGGTTAGGGTTAGGGTTAGGGTTAGCATTTCGGTTAGGGTTAGTGTTAGCGTTTCGGTTAGGGTTAGGGTTAGGGTTAGCGTTTCGGTTAGGGATAGGGTTAGGGTTACGGTCAGGGTTACAGTTAGGGTTACAGTTAGGGTTAGGATT
>NC_138753.1:47012560-47017560 GCF_965113315.1 Podarcis vaucheri | reverse complement strand
TTACGGTTAGGGTTAGGGTTGGGATTCGGGCTAGGGTTAGGTTTAGGGTTAGGGATGGGTTAGGGTTAGGCTTAGGGTTAGGTTTGGGGTTAGGGTTACGGTTACGGTTAGGGTTAGGATTAGGGTTAGGGTTAGGGTTTGGTTTAGGGTTAAAGTTAGGGTTAGGGTTAGGGTTAGGTTTAGTGTTTCGGTTAGAGTTAAGGTTAGGGTTAGGTTTAGGGTTAGGGTTAGGGTTAGGGTTAGGGTTTGGGTTAGGGTGATGGTGATGGTGATGGTGATGGTTAGGGTTAGGGTTAGGGTTACGGTTAGGGTTAGGGTTAGGGTTAGGGTTAGGTTTAGCGTCTTAGTGATGGTTAGGGTTAGGGTTAGGGTTAGGGTTAGGATTGTTGTTAGGGTTAGGGTTAGGGTTAGGGTTAGCGTTAGGGTTTGGGTTAGGGTTAGGGTTAGTGTTAGGTTTGGGGTTGGGGTTAGGGTTAGGGTTAGGGTTAGGGTTAAGATTAGGATTAGGATTAGGGTTAGGGTTAGGGTTAGGGTTAGGGTTAGGGTTAGGGTTAGGGTTAGGGATGGGTTAGGGTTAGGTTTGGGGTTAAGGTTAGAGTTAGGGTTGGGGTTAGTGTTAGGGTTACGGCTTCGGTTATCGTTTCGGTTAGGGTTAGGGTTAGCATTTGGGTTAGGGTTAGGGTTAGGGTTGGGGTTGGGGTTAGGTTTAGGGTTAGAGTTAGGGTTAGGGTTAGGCTTAGGATTGGGGTTAGGTTTAGGGTTAGGGTTAGGGTTAGCGTTTCGGTTAGGGTTAGGGTTAGCTTTCGTTAGGGTTAGGGTTAGGGTTACGGTTATTGTTACGGTTAGGTTTAGGATTGTTGCTAGGGTTAGGGTTAGGGTTAGGGTTTTGGTTAGGGTTAGGGTTAGGATTAGGTTTAGTTTTGGGGTTAGGGTTAGGGTAACGGTTAGGGTTAGGGTTAGAGTTTCGGTTAGGGTTAGGGCAAGGGTAAGGGTAAGGGGTAGGGTTACGGTTACGGTTAGGGTTACAGTTACGGTTACAGTTAGGGTTAGGATTGGGGTTAGGGATAGTGTGATGGTTAGGGATGGGTTAGGGTTAGGGTTGGGGTCGGGGTTAGGGTTAGGGTTAGGCTTAGGTTTAGGCTTAGGCTTAGGCTTAGGCTTAAGGTTATGGCTAGGGTTAGTGTTAGGGTTAGGGTTGCGGTTAGGATTAGAGTTAGGGTTAGGGTTGGGGTTAGGATTGGGGTTAAGGTTAGAGTTCTGGTTAGGGTTAGGGTTAGCGTTTCGGTTAGGGTTAGGATTAGGGTTGGGGTTGGGGTTAGGGTTAGCGTTAGGGTTAGGCTTAGGGTTAGGGTTAGCCTTTTGGTTAGGGTTAGGGTTAGCATTTGGGTTAGGGTTAGGGTTGGGGTTAGAGTTAGGTTTAGGGTTAGGTTTAGGTTTAGGTTTAGGGTTAGGGTTAGGGTTAGGATTGGGGTTCGGGTTAGGGTTAGGGTTAGGGTTAGGGGTAGCGTTAGTTTTACGGTTAGTGTCAGGGTTAGTGTTACGGTTAGGGTTAGGGTAAGGATTGTTGTTAGGGTTAGGGTTAGGGTTAGGGTTAGGGTTAGGGTTACGGTTAGGGTTACTGTTAGGGTTACGGTTAGGTTTAGGGTTAAGGTTAAGGTTAAGCTTAGGGTTAGGGTTAGGGTTAGGGTTAGGTTTAGGGTTAGGCTTAGGCTTAGGCTTATGCTTAGGGTTCGGTTTAGGGTTAGGGTTAGGGTTGGGGTTGGGGTTGCGTTTAGGGTTAGGGTTAGGGTTAGGCTTAGGCTTAGGCTTAGAGTTAGGGTTAGCGTTGGGGTTGCGTTTAGGGTTAGGGTTAGGCTTAGGGTTAGGTTTGGGGTTAAGGTTAGAGTTAGGGTTAGGGTTAGCGTTTCAATTAGGGTTAGGGTTAGGGTTAGGGTTAAGGTTAGGGTTGGGGTTGGGGTTAGGGTTAGGGTTAGGGTTAGGGTTAAGATTGGGGTTAGGTTTAGGGTTAGGGTTACGGTTAGGGTTAATGTTTCAGTTAGGATTAGGGTTAGGGTTAGCGTTTCGGTTAGCGTTAGGGTTAGGTTTAGGGTTAGGGTTAGGGTTAGGGTTAGGGTTGGGGTTAGGGTTAGGGTTAGGGTTAGGGTTAGGATTAGGGTTAGGGTTAGGGTTACGGTTAGTTTTACGGATAGGGTTAGGGTTGGGATTGGGGTTAGGGTTAGGTTTAGGGTTAGGGATGGGTTAGGATTAGGGTTAGGGTTAGGGTTAGGGTTAGGATTAGGGTTAGTGCTCGGGTTAGGGTTAGGGTTAGGGTAACGGTTAGGGTTAGGGTTAGTATTTCGGTTAGGGTTAGGGATAGGGTTGGGATTTGGGTTTGGGTTGGGGTTAGCGTTAGGGTTGGGGTTAGGGTTAGGGTTAGGGTTAGGGTTAGGGTTGGGGTTAGGGTTAGGGTTAGGGTTGGGGTTAGCGTTAGGGTTAAGATTAGGATTAGGATTAGGATTAGGGTTAGTATTAGGGTTACGGTTAGTGTGACGGTTAGGGATAGGATTGTTGTTAGGGTTAGGGTTAGGGTTAGGCTTAGGGTTAGGGTTAGGGTTAGGATTGGGGTTAGGGCTACGGTTAGGGTTAGGATTGGGGTTATGGTTAGGGTTTGGTTTAGGGTTAAAGTTAGGGTTAGGGTTAGGGTTAGGTTTAGTGTTTCGGTTAGAGTTAAGGTTAGGGTTAGGTTTAGGGTTAGGGTTAGGGTTAGGGTTACGGTTTGGGTTAGGGTTACGGTTAGGGTTAGGGTTAGGGTTAGGTTTAGCGTTTTAGTGAGGGTTAGGGTTAGGGTTAGGGTTAGGGTTAGCGTTTAGGTGAGGGTTAGGGGTAGGGTTACGGTCAGGGTTACAGTTAGGGTTAGGATTGGGGTTAGGTTTAGGGTGAGAGTTAGGGATGGGTTAGGGATAGGGTTAGAGTTAGGGTTAGGGTTAGGGTTAGGATTGGGGTTAGGGTAAAGGTTAGGATTCGTGTTAGGTTTAGGGTTAGGGTTAGGGTTTCGGTTAGGGATAGGGTTAGGGTTAGGGTTAGCGTTAGCGTTAGCGTTTCGGTTAGGGTTAGTGTTAGCGTTTCGGTTAGGGTTAGCGTTAGCGTTTCGGTTAGTGTTAGCGTTAGCGTTTCGGTTAGGGTTAGGGTTAGGGTTAGGGTTAGGGTTAGGGTTAGGGTTAGGGTTAGGGTTGGGGTTGGGGTTAGGGTTAGGGTTAGGGTTAGGGTTAGGGTTAGGGTTAGGCTTAGGCTTAGGCTTAGGCTTAGGCTTAGGGTTACGGTTAGGGTTAGGGTTAGGGTTAGGGTTAGGGTTAGGGTCAGGGTTAGGATTGGGGTTAGGGTTTGGTTTAGGGTTACGGTTAGTGTTACGGTTAGGGTTAGGATTGTTGTTTGGGTTAGGGTTAGGGTTAGGGTTAGGGTTAGGGTTAGGGTTAGGGTTAGGATTGGGGTTAGGGTTAGGGTTAGGGTTAGGGTTATAGTCAGGGTTAGGGTTAGGGTTAGGGTTAGGATTTCGGTTAGGGTTAGGGTTAGGGTTAGGGTTAGGGTTAGGGTTAGGGTTAGGGTTAGGGTTAGGGTTACGGTTACGGTTACGGTTAGGGTTACGGTTAGGGTTAGGGTTAAGGTTAAGCTTAGGGTTAGGGTTAGGGTTAGGGTTAGGGTTAGGGTTATGTTTAGGGTTAGGCTTAGGCTTATGCTTAGGGTTAGGTTTAGGGTTAGGGTTGGGGTTGGGGTTGCGTTTAGGGTTAGGGTTAGGTTTAGGGTTAGGGTTAGGCTTAGGCTTAGAGTTAGGGTTAGCGTTGGGGTTGCGTTTAGGGTTAGGGTTAGGGTTAGGCTTAGGGTTAGGTTTGGGGTTAAGGTTAGAATTAGGCTTAGGGTTAGCGTTTCGATTAGGGTTAGGGTTAGGGTTAGGGTTAGGGTTAGGGTTAGGGTTAATGTTTCAGTTAGGGTTAGGGTTAGGGTTAGCGTTTCGGTTTGCGTTAGGGTTAGGTTTAGGGTTAGGGTTAGGGTTGGGGTTAGGGTTAGGGTTAGGGTTAGGGTTAGGGTTAGGGTTAGGGTTAGGGTTAGGGTTACGGTTACGGTTAGTTTTACGGTTAGGGTTAGGGTTGGGATTGGGGTTAGGGTTAGGTTTAGGGTTAGGGATGGGTTAGGATTAGGGTTAGGGTTACGGTTAGTGCTGGGGTTAGGGTTAGGGTTAGGGTAACGGTTAGGGTTAGGGTTACGGTTAGCATTTCGGTTAGGGTTAGGGTTAGCATTTCGGTTATGGTTAGGGTTAGGGTTGGGGTTAGGGTTAGGGTTAGGGTTAGGGTTAGGGTTAGGGTTGGGGTTAGGGTTATGGTTAGTGTTGGGGTTAGGGTTAAGATTAGGATTAGGATTAGGATTAGGGTTAGGGTTAGGGTTAGGGTTACGGTTAGTGTGACGGTTAGGGTTAGGATTGTTGTTAGGATTGTTGTTAGGGTTAGGGTTAGGGTTAGGGTTAGGCTTAGGGTTAGGGTTAGGGTTAGGGTTAGGGTTCGGCTTAGGGTTAGGGTTAGTGTTTCAGTTAGAGTTAAGGTTAGGGTAAGGTTTAGGGTTAGGGTTTGGGTTAGGGTGATCGTGATGGTTAGGGTTAGGGTTACGGTTTGGGTTAGGGTTCCTGTTAGGGTTAGGGTTAGGGTTATGTTTAGCGTTTTAGTGAGGGTTAGGGTTAGGGTTAGGGTTAGGGTTAGCGTTAGCGTTTCGGTGAGGGGTAGGGGTAGGGTTACGGTCAGGGTTACAGTTAGGGTTAGGATTGGGGTTAGGTTTAGGGTGAGAGTTAGGGATGGGTTAGGGTTAGGGTTAGAGTTAGGGTTAGGGTTAGGGTTCGGATTGGGGTTAGGGTTAATGTTAGGATTCGTGTTAGGGTTTGGGTTAGGGTTAGGGTTAGGGTTAGGGTTAGGGTTTCGGTTAGGGTTAGGGTTAGCGTTAGCGTTAGCGTTTCGGTTAGGGTTAGCGTTAGCGTTTCG
>NC_138753.1:46990060-46997560 GCF_965113315.1 Podarcis vaucheri | reverse complement strand
TCGGTCAGGGTTAGGATTGGGGTTAGGGTTTGGTTTAGGGTTACAGTTAGGGTTAGGGTTAGGTTTAGTGTTTCGGTTAGAGTTAAGGTTAGGGTTAGGGTTAGGGTTAGGGTTAGGGTTAGGGTTAGGGTTAGGGTTTTGGTTTGGGTTAGGGTTAGGGTTAGGGTTAGGGTTAGGGTTAGGGTTAGGGTTAGCGTTTGTGTTACGGTTACGGTTAGGGTTAGGGTTACGGTTAGGGTTAGGTTTAGCGTTTCAGTGAGGGTTAGTGTCAGGGGTTCAGGAGCAGAGGCGAGGGCAAGGGAGGAAACAGAGAGCGAGGGGGAGGAGGCAGAAGAAAGGATGAGTGACGACGACGACCCGAGATCTCCGAGTCTGTCCAGTGAATCAGAAGATTCACAAAGAGGAGCACCAGTGGCAAGGGCAAGGGGGGAGACTAGGGGGACACCCCAGGAAGAAAGAGCCAGAGGGGACTCAGAGGGGAGCAGTTGGAGATCGGGACCTACGTCACCGCCAGAGAGTAGGGAAGAGGAAGAGCGCCTGGGAACTAGCGCTGGCAGCTCACAACAGGAGGGAGGGCACGAGTCAGGAGTGGCCACACCTTCATCGGGGAGCGAAGTGACGGTTAGACGGAAAGTGTAAGGTTGGGCGCGCGCGCCAAGTTCAAAAGCACAGGAAGGTGGCGCAGTAGGCAGCCCGGAAAGAGAGCCAGGTCCTAAAGCCCGGCGCAAGGAGACAGGGGAGTCAGGGGGGTCAGCGTCAGAAGAATCCCGGAAGGGAGAGACCCAGGGGGGCAGAGGGACCCAGAGGAGAACTGTCAGGCGGAAAAGGTGGAGCAGGGCTAGGATATTAAGTTGGTGCGCAAGGGGCGGAGACTCAGAAGGAGCTTCGCCGACCTAAGCATAAGGCGTAGGGTTGCACGCAGCAGCTCAAGAATGGAGACTGTAACTCAATAAAGACTTTTAATCAACAACCGCTGGCTAGCGTGATGCTCTGTGAGCTAGGATCTGGAAGTAACCCTGACAGTAAGCTCCTTCTCTTCAAATTGTGGACATCCACGACCTCGCGGAGAGGAGGGAAAGCGGGTGCCTACAAGAAAGCTCACGAACGGTAGACAATATGACGGCCGAACAGCAAATAACGGAACTCAGAGACACGGTTTCACGACTGACTGCCGAGGCGGTGGCGTCCAGGAAGAGAGAGGAGGACGCAGCGGCCGCCTACAGGGATCTCCAGGTCAGGTTGGACGTGCTTACGAAGCAGGGGCAACAGACACCCAAATCAGAGGGGATTGGGTTGGGGAGACGCACAGGCAGTCTGGTCTCGCACTTCGATGGGAATTTGCAACAGTACCCCAATTTTAGAGCAGACGTAATGTGTGCACTACAACTACTGCACAAAGACTTTAGAGATGAACAAGAGAAAGTGGGGTTCATCATGTCCCATTTGCATGGAGACGCTAAAGCATGGCTGCACAATTTGTGGAGGGATAAGGATCCTGCGCTCCAAAATGCGGACGCCTTTATTAAAGCGATGGATGGCTGTTTTTTATCAAGCATTGACGTGGATCTTGCCCGAAGGGAGGTGCACGGACTAAGACAAGGGAGGGCCAGCGTACGGCAATATCATGCCCGCTTTTTCGCTTTGGTCAGTGCCCTGGAATGGGACAGAGATTCGGCTCCCGTCAGAGACCTTTTTTGGGAGGGCTTGAACAGCTCGGTGAAAGATGAGATTGCGAGGGGGGAGAGACCCCGGACCACGCAGGAGATCGTTCAGAGGGCGCTGGCGGTGGGAGTGCGGCTGGAAGAACGTCCGTGGAGCAGGGACGAAGGGCGCAGCGGGCGCGAACCAGCCAGGGGCTCCTCCTTCCTTCCCAGAGAAGCAGCGCGTGCGCAATCCACGCCCCCAACAGGGGGAGGGGTGGAACCGATGGAGGTTGGGAGTGCAAGGGCTCAGTCAGCAGCCAGAGCCCTAGCACCGGCAGCAGTGAAAGCGAAGCCTCCTAGAGGGAACAGGAAGTGTTACATCTGCGAGGATCCAGGCCATTTGGCGAAAGAGTGTCCCCGGAGGCTCCACAAGCACACTGCAGCCTCAGCAATGGTGACTGCAGCAACGCAGCAAGGAGAACCACAGCAGGGAAACGACGATGTCTGGCTGGAAGAGGAGGCACTGGGGCCCAGCCAGACGTGTCAGTGAAGCAGTCCCCAGAGATTTTACCGCCCATGGACCCCCTCCCGCCCAAGCCAGTAGTGAGGCTCACCGCATCGCTCCAGCTACCCAATGGAATCACCATGGACGTGCCAATCACCGTCGACTCGGGAAGCAATGCAGACTTCATAGGGCAGGACTTTGTCGACCGGCACGCTATACAGTTGCTGCCTGCCGCGCTGCCACTGCAGGTTGTCACGGTGGATGGCAGGGAGCTGTTAGGGGGGCAAGTGGTGAAGCAGACGCCACCTATGGTGCTGCGGCTTGGAAATCACAAGGAGATTATCAGCTTCAACGTCACTCAACTCTCAGACACGCCTATCGTATTGGGCATGAGTTGGCTGGACAGGCACAGCCCGACGCTGGCTTGGTACCAGAGGCAGCTGACCTTCGGTTCTTCCTTTTGTGCTGAACACTGCATCATGCCCCAGCAAGAAGGGGAGCAAGAGGAGTCACAGCTGCTGCTCGGCACGCTGCAAGCGATTCCCCACAAGTACGCAGAATTTTTGGAGGTTTTCTGCGAGAAGGAGGCAGACAAGCTACCCCCCCACAGACCATATGACTGCAAGATTGACCTGCTGCCGGGGGCGGCGCTGCCCAAAGGGAAGCTGTATTCCATGTCTGAAGACGAACTGCAGGAACTCAAGGAGTTCATTGATCATAATTTGAAACGCGGTTTCATCCGAGAGTCCCAGGCAGCGGGGGGCAGTCCTGTATTCTTTGTGAAGAAGCGAGACACGCCCCAGAAAAGACTCGTGGTGGACTACCGCATTTTGAACAGTGTCACCAAGCCGTCGGACTTCCCCATGCCCCGAATCGACGACCTCCTCGCGAAAGTACGCAAGGGCAGCGTGTTCACCAAGTTGGACCTGCGAGGGGCGTACAACCTGATTCGCATGCGGGAAGGAGATGAGTGGAAGACAGCCATGTTCACACCCCTGGGCACCTACGAATATAGAGTTATGCCTTTTGGATTGCAAAATGGCTCCCACGTTTTTCAAGCTTTCATGCATCACGTGTTGGCGGGGCTCCTCTACAAGACGTGCGTCTGTTTCTTGGATGACATCCTGATCTTTTCGGAATCGCAGCAGGAGCATGACAGACACGTCAGGGAAGTGCTGAGCAGGCTCCAGCAACATAGGCTTTACGCCAAGCTGGAGAAGTGCCAATTCGACGTGACGGAGGTGGATTTCCTGGGATACAGGTTGTCTGACAAGGGGCTCGCCATGGACAGCGCCAAGGTTCGAGCGGTGTTGGATTGGAAAAGCCCACGCAACCGGAAGGAGGTCCAACGATTTGTCGGCTTCGCGAACTTCTATCGCAAGTTCATCAAAGGCTTCGCTATGCAGACTGCAGCCATTACAGACACGCTCAGTTCCAAGAAAAAGAAGTTCATCTGGACAGCGCAGGCGGAGCAGTCCTTTCAGGCACTCAAGCGTCTTTTCGCCTCGGAGGAACAGCTGCTTCATGTCGATCCTAGCAGGCCGATGAGAGTTGAAACAGACGCCTCGGACAGGGCCGTCGGAGCAGTCCTGCTGCAGAAGGACCCGCAGGGGGTTTGGAGGCCCGGAGCGTTTTACTCCAGGAAGCTCAGCAAGTCCGAACAGAATTACACCATCTGGGACAGGGAGTTGCTGGCTATTCATGCAGCGTTCAAAGCATGGAGGCACTTCCTGATTGGAGCCAAGCACACGGTGCAGGTCTGCACGGACCACAAGAATCTGGAGCACTGGCGCACGGCACAGTTCCTGAACCAGAGGCAGATACGTTGGGCTGAGTTCTTTGCGAATTTCGACTTCCGCATAGAGTATGTCCCGGGGGACACCAACATCATGGCGGACGCGCTATCCCGTAAGCCACAGTATCTGGAGGACGCCACGCCAGCGGCCGCCATGCACATCTTCGCGCCAACAGTGTGGGCGTGCGCTGCGGCGACAGTGGACCTGGAGGCGGTGCGACAAGCGTTGCAGAATGACTCTTTCGCGCAAGCAAAGATGGCTGAGATGCGAAGGGGCACGGCAGCGACCAACGGGTTCCAGCTGAGAGATGGATTGCTCATCCGCAAAGGGGCCATCTACGTGCCGGGAGACGAACTTCGCGCCAAGGTACTGCATCAGCTGCACGACGCGCCCACTGCCGGGCACTTTGGCAAGGAGAAGACGGTGGAATTAGTCGCCAGGGATTTCTGGTGGCCCGGAATGAGAGGGGAGGTCGCGGACTACGTGGCGAGGTGCGACACCTGCCAGAGGGCCAAACCAGTGCACAGACCGCCGGCCGGACTGTTGGAACCGCTGCAAACTCCGGTCGAGCCATGGGAGACAGTCGCCCTGGACTTCGTCACGGATCTGCCCAGCTCGAGGGGCAAGACGGCCGTGCTGGTGGTGGTGGACTTGTTCTCCAAGATGGCGCATTTCATCCCGTGTGCGAAGGTGGCCACGGCGGAACAAACCGCCAAACTGTTCATAGACCACGTGTTCAAGGTTCACGGTCTGCCACGGTCTATTCTGTCCGACCGCGGGCGGCAGTTCATCTCGAACTTCTGGCAGAAGCTGATGGGCTTCCTAAACGTCAAGATCAACCTGGCGTCGGCGAGACACCCGCAGACCAACGGGCAAGCGGAGCGGGTCAATGCCATCATGCAGCAGTACCTGAGATGCTATGCGAATCAACAGCCTGCGACGTGGGTGGATTACCTGCCGCTCGCCGAGTTCGCCTACAACAACACGAAGCACGTGTCCACGGGGGTCACGCCGTTCTTCGCCAACAACGGGAGGCACCCCAGAACCTTCCCGGGACTGGAAAGACTGGTGGAGGGGGAGCCGCAGACAGCAGATGCGTTCGCGTCGGAGTTGCAAGAGGTTCACGATCAGCTGCGGCGGCACCTGGAGCTGGCCAAACACGCATACAAGGTGCAGGCAGACAAACACAGAAGGGTTGGCGAAGAGATCCAGGTGGGAGACTGGGTCTGGTTAGCAGCCCACGCAGTGCCGGCCAGGTCGTTGGCCAAGAAGAAACTAGGGCATAAGCAACTGGGGCCCTACCAAGTCGAAGAGCAGGTCAACCCGGTGGCTTTCAGGCTGGCGCTTCCGGAGGGTTCCAGAATGCATCCGGTGTTCCACAGATCGGTGCTCACTCCCTACAAGGCACCGCACAGGTTTCAGGAACCCGGCACGGCGCCGAGTCCGCTCCGAGAGGGAACCAGGCAACGGGGAGTGGCACAGGAGGTGCGCCTCAACGAAGTCACGGAGATTTTGGACTCCAGATGGGGGGAAGAGGGGGTAGAATACCTTCTCGCTAAGGAGGGCACCCCGGCCAATGCCAACAGCTGGGTGCCGGGCTACGCTCTAGATGAACCTCTGCTCAAGGAAGAGTTTCATGCCCTCTTTCCCCATAGGCCAATGCCGGCGGACTTTTTCGACGACTGGCTTTTCACGCCCACGCTTTCAGCCAGCACGTTCCGGGGGTTCGACTCGGATGAGGAACCGACACGAGACGCCCGTTCCCCGGAGGGGTCACCCTCGGGATCTGCCTCAGAACCCTCGTATTGGTGGGATGATCGACCAGAGGAGCAGTGGCGCAGGAAGTGGCTGGAGGGTCCAGGACGAGCTACGCCTACAGAAGGAAGCGAGGGAGAGACCGACATGGACTTTTTCGGGGACAACCAGGGTCTCGAGCACGGCGGCACGGAGATGGAAGCAGAGGTGACCGTCGTTGACGAGAGCAGGGAGGAAGAACCGGGAGTCTGCGGATGGAGGCCGGCCACGGGAAGCGAACTGTACCCGACATTCGTCCCTTTGACACTGCAGCACCCAGTTCCCGCACCGGAGGGAGGGGAGGGGGGAAGGGGGGCTTTGAGGGGGGGATGGATGTCAGGGGTTCAGGAGCAGAGGCGAGGGCAAGGGAGGAAACAGAGAGCGAGGGGGAGGAGGCAGAAGAAAGGATGAGTGACGACGACGACCCGAGATCTCCGAGTCTGTCCAGTGAATCAGAAGATTCACAAAGAGGAGCACCAGTGGCAAGGGCAAGGGGGGAGACTAGGGGGACACCCCAGGAAGAAAGAGCCAGAGGGGACTCAGAGGGGAGCAGTTGGAGATCGGGACCTACGTCACCGCCAGAGAGTAGGGAAGAGGAAGAGCGCCTGGGAACTAGCGCTGGCAGCTCACAACAGGAGGGAGGGCACGAGTCAGAAGTGGCCACACCTTCATCGGGGAGCGAAGTGACGGTTAGACGGAAAGTGGAAGGTTGGGCGCGCGCGCCAAGTTCAAAATCACAGGAAGGTGGCGCAGTAGGCAGCCCGGAAAGAGAGCCAGGTCCTAAAGCCCGGCGCAAGGAGACAGGGGAGTCAGGGGGGTCAGCGTCAGAAGAATCCCGGAAGGGAGAGACCCAGGGGGGCAGAGGGACCCAGAGGAGAACTGTCAGGCGGAAAAGGCGGAGCAGGGCTAGGATATTAAGTTGGTGCGCAAGGGGCGGAGACTCAGAAGGAGCTTCGCCGACCTAAGCATAAGGCGTAGGGTTGCACGCAGCAGCTCAAGAATGGAGACTGTAACTCAATAAAGACTTTTAATCAACAACCGCTGGCTAGCGTGATCCTCTGTGAGCTAGGATCTGGAAGTAACCCTGACAGTTAGGGTTAGGGTTATGGTTAGTATTATGGATAGGGTTAGGGTTAGGATTGGGGTTAGGGTTAGGGTTAGGGTTAGGGTTACCGTTACCGTTACAGTTACAGTTAGCGTTTCGGTTAGGGTTAGGGTTAGCATTTGGGTTAGGGTTAGGGTTAGGGTTAGGGTTAGGGTTAGGGTTAGGATTAGGATTAGGATTAGGATTAGAGTTAGGGTTAGGGTTAGGGTTAGGGTTAGGGTTAGGGTTAGGGTTAGGGTTAGGGTTAGGGTTAGGGTTACGGTTAGGGTTAGGATTGTTGTTAGGGTTAGGGTTAGGGTTAGGGTTAGGGTTAGGGTTAGGGTTACGTTTAGTGTTACAGTTAGTGTTACGGTTAGGGTTTGGGTTAGCTTTGTTGTTAGGGTTAGGGTTAGTGTTAGGGATAGGGTTAGGGTTAGGCTTAGGCTTAGGCTTAGGCTTAGGCTTAGGCTTAGGCTTAGGCTTAGGCTTAGGCTTAGGCTTAGAGTTAGGGTTAGGGTTAGGGTTGGGGTTGCGTTTATGGTTAGGGTTAGGGTTAGGCTTAGGGTTAGGTTTGGGGTTAAGGTTAGAGTTAGGGTTAGGGTTAGCGTTTCGATTAGGGTAAGGGTTAGGGTTACGGTTTCGGTTACGGTTTCGGTTAGCGTTTCGGTTAGGGTTAGG
>NC_138753.1:46962560-46967560 GCF_965113315.1 Podarcis vaucheri | reverse complement strand
AGCGATGGATGCGTGCTTTTTATCAAGTATAGATATGGATCTTGCCCGGAAAGAGGTGCACGGACTGAAGCAGGGGAGGACCAGTGTAAGGCAGTATCATGCCCGCTTTTTTGCATTGGTCAGTGTCCTGGAATGGGACAGAGATTCGGCTCCAGTCAGAGACCTGTTTTGGGAAGGCTTGAGCGGAGCGGTTAAAGACGAAATTGTGAGGGGGGAGAGACCCCGGACCACGCAGGAGGTCGTTCGGAGGGCGCTGACTGTTGGGGTACGGCTGGAGGAACGTCCATGGAGCAGGGACGAAGGGCGTGGAGGGCGCGAACCAGCGAGAGGGTTCTCCTTCGTTCCCAGAGAAGCAGCGCGTGCGCAATCCATGCCTCCGCCAGGAGGGGGAGCGGAACCTATGGAGGTTGGCGGTGCCAGGGCTCAGTCAGCAACCAGAGCCCTAGCGCCGGGAGCAGTCAAAGCGAAGCCTCCTAGAGGGAACCGGAAATGTTACATCTGCGAAAGTCCTCAACACATGGCGAAAGAGTGTCCCCAGAGGATCCACAAGCTCAATGCAGCCTCTGCAACGGTGACTGCAGCTACTCAGCACGGAGACTCACAGCAGAGAAACGACGGAGTCTGGCTGGAGACAGAGGCACTGGGGCCCAGCCAGACGAGTCAGTGAAGCAGTCCCCAGAGATTTTGCAGCCCACAGACCCCCTCCCGCCCAAACCAGTAGTGCAGCTCACTGCATCGCTTCAGCTACCCAATGGCCTCACTCTGGACGTGCTAATCACCGTTGACTCAGGAAGCAATGCGGACTTTATAGGGCAGGACTTTGTCGATAAACACGCTGTACAGCTGCTGCCTGCCACGCTGCCCCTGCAGGTCGTCACAGTGGATGGCAGGGAGCTGCTAGGGGGGCAGGTGGTGAAGCAAACGCCACCAATGGTGATGCGACTTGGAAATCACAGGGAAGTCATCAGTTTTAATGTCACCAGACTGTCGGACACGCCTATTGTCTTGGGCATGAGTTGGCTGGACAGACACAGTCCGACGTTGGCTTGGTACCAGCGGCAGCTGGTCTTCGGCTCATCATATTGCGCTGAACACTGCATTCTGCCCCGGCAGGAGGGAGAGGAGGAGGAGGCACCGCTGCAGCTGGGGACGCTGCAAGCAATTCCCCACAAATACGCAGGATTTTTGGAGGTTTTCTGTGAGAAGGAGGCGGACAGGCTACCCCCCCCCCACAGACCACATGACTGCAAAATTGACCTACTGCCAGGGGCAGCGCTACCAAAAGGGAAGCTGTATTCCATGTCTGAGGACGAACTACAGGAACTCAAAGAGTTCATAGATCATAATTTGGAGCGCGGTTTCATCCGAGAGTCCAAGGCAGTGGGGGGCAGTCCTGTATTCTTTGTTAAGAAGAAGGACACACCCCAAAAAAGGCTCGTAGTGGACTATCGGACCTTGAACAGCATGACCAAGCCATCGGACTTCCCCATGCCCAGGATCGACGACCTCCTCGCGACGGTACGCAAGGGCCGCGTGTTCACCAAGTTGGACCTGCGATGGGCGTACAACCTCATTCGCATGCGGGAAGGAGATGAGTGGAAGACAGCCATGTTCATGCCCCTAGGCACCTACGAATACAGAGTTATGCCTTTTGGACTACAAAATGGCTCCCACTGTTTTCAAGCTTTCATGCATCACGTGTTAGCGGGGCTCCTATACAAGACGTGTGTCTGCTTCTTGGATGACATCCTGATATTTTCTGCATCGCAGCAGGATCACGACAGAGACGTCAAGGAAGTGCTGAGCAGGCTACAGCAGCATAGGCTGTACGCCAAGCTGGAAAAGTGCCAGTTCGACGTGATGGAGGTGGATTTCCTGGGCTACAAGTTGCCAGACAAGGGGCTCGCCATGGACAGCGCCAAGGTTCGCGCGGTGTTGGATTGGAAAAGCCCGCGCAACCGGAAGGAGGTCCAGTGGTTTGTCGGCTTTGCGAACTTCTATCGCAAGTTTATCAGGGGGTTTGCGATGCAAACGGCGGCCATCACAGACACGCTCAGCTCCAAGAAGAAGAAGTTCATCTGGACGGAACAGGCGGAGCAGTCCCTTCAGGCACTCAAGCGTCTCTTCGCGTCGGAAGAGCAGCTGCTGCATGTCAACCCCAGCAGGCCGATGAGGGTGGAGACGGACGCTTCAGACAGAGCCGTGGGAGCAGTCCTGTTGCAGCAAGACCTGCAGGGGGCTTGGAGGCCGGGAGCGTTTTACTCCAGGAAGCTCAGCAAGTCCGAACAGAACTACACCATCTGGGACAGGGAGTTGCTTGCCATTCATGCAGCATTCAAGGCGTGGAGGCACTTCCTGATCGGCGCCAAGCACACGGTGCAGGTCTGCACGGACCACAAGAATCTAGAGCACTGGCGCACGGCGCAGTTCCTGAACCAGAGGCAGATACGTTGGGCTGAGTTCTTTGCGAACTTCGACTTCCGAATAGAGTATGTTCCGGGAGACACCAACGTCATGGCGGATGCCCTATCCCGTAAACCGCAGTATCTGGAGGAGGCGACGCCAGCGGCGGCCATGCACATCTTTGCACCGACAGTGTGGGCGTGCGCTTCGGCAACAGTTGACCTGGATGCGGTACGGCGAGGGTTGCAGGATGACTCCTTTGCGCAGGCAAAGATGGCAGAGGTGCACAGGGGCATGGCGGTGACCTATGAGTTCCAGGTGCGCGATGGATTGCTCATCCGTAAAGGGGCCATCTACGTGCCGGGAGACGAACTTCGCGCCAAGGTACTGCAGCAGCTGCATGACGCGCCCACTGCCGGGCACTTTGGCAAGGAGAAGACGATGGAATTAGTCGCTAGAGACTTCTGGTGGCCCAGAATGCGAGGGGAAGTCGCGGACTACGTGGCGAGGTGTGACACCTGCCAGAGGGCCAAACCAGTGCACAGACCGCCGGCCGGACTGCTGGAACCGCTGCAAACCCGGTTCGAACCGTGGGAAAGAGTGGCCCTGGACTTTGTCATGGATCTACCCAGCTCGAGGGGCAAGACAGCGGTGCTCGTGGTGGTGGACTTGTTCACCAAGATGGCGCACTTCATTTCGTGTGCGAAGGTGGCCACGGCGGAACAAACCGCTAAACTGTTCATAGATCACGTGTTCAAGGTTCACAGTCTGCCGCGGTCTATACTGTCCGACCGGGGGCGACAGTTCATCTCGAACTTCTGGCAGAAGCTGATGGGCTTCCTGAACGTCAAGATCAACCTGGCGTCGGCGAGACACCCGCAGACCAACGGCCAAGCGGAGCGAGTCAATGCCATCATGCAGCAGTACCTGAGATGTTATGCAAACCAACAACCCGCAACGTGGGTGGATTACCTGCCACTCGCCGAGTTCGCCTACAACAACACGAAGCACGTGTCCACAGGGGTGACGCCGTTCTTCGCCAACAATGGAAGGCACCCCAGAACCTTCCCGGGACTGGAAAGAATGGGGGAGGGGGAGCCACAGGCAGCGGACGCGTTCGCGTCGGAGTTGCAGGAGGTCCATGATCAGCTCAGGCGGCAGCTGGAGCTATCTAAGCATGCATACAAGGTGCAAGCGGACAAACACAGGCGGGTCGGCGAAGAGATCCAAGTGGGAGACTGGGTCTGGTTGGCAGCCCACACAGTGCCGGCCAGATCGTTGGCAAAGAAGAAGCTTGGGCATAAGCAACTGGGGCCCTACCAAGTCGAGGCACAGGTCAACCCGGTGGCCTTCCGGCTGACACTTCCGGAGGGATCCAGGATGCATCCGGTGTTTCACAGATCGGTGCTCACTCCCTACAAGGCTCCTCACAGATTTCAGGAGCAAGGAACGGCACCGAGTCCGCTCCGAAGGTGGACCGAGCCGGGGGGAGTACCACAGGAGGAGCCCCTCAACGAGGTGACAGAGATTTTGGACTCTAGATGGGGGGAAGAGGGGGTAGAATACCTTCTCGCCAGAGAGGGCACCCCAGCCAGTGCCAACAGCTGGGTGCCAGGCTACGCTTTGGAGGAACCTCTGCTCAAAGAAGAGTTTCATGCCCTCTTCCCGCACAGGCCCATGCCAGCCGAGTTTTTCGACGACTGGCTTTTCACACCCACGCTTTCCGCCAGCACGTTCCTGGGGTTCGACTCGGACGAGGAACCGACACTAGACACGCATTCCCCGGAGGTGTCACCCTCGGGATCGGCCTCAGAACCCTCGTATTGGTGGGATGATCGACCAGAGGAGCAGTGGCGCAGGAAGTGGCTGGAGGGTCCAGTTCGAGCGACGGACCCGGGAGCGGCCGACGCAGAGACGGACGTGGATGTGTTTGGGGAGGATCTTGGGTTCGAGCACGGCGGCACAGAGATGGAAGAGGAGGTGACCGTCGTCGACGAACGCAGGGAGGAAGAACCGGAAGTCTTCAGCTGGATGCCCGCCACAGGAAGCGAACTGTATCCCTCATTCATCCCCATGACGATGGAGCACCCAGCACCCAAACCTGAAGGAGGGGAGGGGGGAAGGGGAGCTTCGAGGGGGGATGGATGTCAGGGGTTCAGGAGCAGAGGCGAGGGCAAGGGAGGAAACAGAGAGTGAAGGGGAGGAGTCCGAAGGAAAGATGAGCGATGACGACGACCCGAGATCTCCGAGTCTTTCCAGTGAATCGGAAGATTCACAGAAAGGAGCGCCAGTAACCAGAGCAAGGGGGGAGCTTAGGGGGACACCCCAGGTAGAAGGGACAAAAGGGGGTTCAGAGAGCAGCAGTGGGAAATCGGGGCCAACATCCCCAACACAGCGCAGTGGGGAGGAAGGGCGCCAAGCATCGGGATCAGGCGGCTCGCCGCAGGGGGGGAGGAAATGAGTCAGGAGTGGCCACACCTCCATCGGAGAGAGAAGAAACGGTCAAACGGAAAGTGGGAGGTTGGGCGCGCGCGCCAAGTTCAAATGCACAGGAAGGCGGCACAGTAAGCAGCCCGGAAAGGGAGCCAGGTCCTAAA
>NC_138753.1:46945060-46957560 GCF_965113315.1 Podarcis vaucheri | reverse complement strand
TTAGGGTTAGGGTTAGGGTTAGGGTTAGGGTTAGGGTTAGGGTTAGGATCTGGGTTAGGGTTAGGGTTTGGGTTTGGGTTAGGGTTAAAGTTAGAGTTAGGGTTAGGGTGATGGTTAGGGTTAGGGTTAGGGTTAGGGTTAGGGTTAGGGTTAGGGTTAGGGTTAGGGTTATGGTTATGGTTATGGTTATGGATAGGGTTAGGGTTTGGGTTAGGGTTATGGTCAGGGTTAGGGTTAGGGTTAGGGTTAGGGTTAAGGTTAGGGTTAGTGTTGGGGTTAGGGTTAGGGTTAGGGTAACGGTTATGGTTAGGGTTAAGGTTAGGGTTACGGTTAGGGTTAGGGTTAGGATAGGGGTTAGGGTTAGGGTTAGGTTTTTGTTTTTTTTTTGCAAGTAAATTTTTATTCAGAATTTGTAAAAGAAAAAAAAAGGACAAACAAATACAAAAATAGACGTTTTAACATAAATTATTCATCCTATTTTCATGCTATACAAAAAGTAAGCATACAATCATACAAAAAAAATAATATAAGCATTAGGCTCTACTTAGCCTTTGACTTCCCTCCACCCTTTTGGTAAGTATCAAATAAATCCCGGATTGCGTAATTAGTTTATTAAAGTTTATACTTATTAGCTGATAAAGTTTTTCTAATACCACCAGTTCCTCCTATATATCCGTTCCAATATATTTCCAAAATTTACTCCAATTTTTTTGAAATTTCTGGTCGTCTTGGTCTCGTATTCTGCCTGTTAATCTATCTAGCTCGGCATAGTTAATCATTTTGACCTGCCAGTCACTTACGTTAGGTATATTTTCTGTTTTCCAGTTTTGTGCCAGCATAATTCTTGCGGCTGTGGTGGCATAGAGAAAAATTTTTTTATCTTCATTTTTTATTTCCTTACCCGTAATTCCCAGCAAAAAGGCCTCAGGTCTTTTGGGAAAAGTATATTTAAAAACTTTTTTAAGTTCATTATAAATTGCTTCCCAAAAAACCTTCACCTTGTTGCATTGCCACCACATATGGTAGAGGTCTCCCTCCACTTCACCACATTTCCAGCATGTCTTATTTTCTGATCTATAGATTTTAGCTAATTTTGCCGGCGTGAGATACCATCTATAGAGCATTTTCCAGACATTTTCTCTCAAACTCGTACAGGCCGTAAATTTAATATCTCTATTCCACAATTTCAACCACTTTTCAAACTCGATGTTATAGCCGAAGTCAATTGCCCATTTAATCATTGCCTCTTTGACTTCCTCGTCTTTTGTATGCCATTCCAGTAATATGTTGTATAATTTAGACAATGTTTTGTTTTTACCTTCTATTATTTCTATATTGAATTTTGATTTCTTGTCCTCAAAGCCCATTTTTCTTTTATCTTGCTTTAACATATCATTCACCTGATGATACTGTAACCAACCGGTGAATTGATCCTTTATTTCCTCATAAGGTTTAAGTTTAAGCCCTTGTTCTGATTTTCTTACCAAATCTTCGTAAGTGGCTGTCTTCTCTTCCATGTTGGTTTTTTTTTTTGTTAAGACCTCTACCGGTGAGATCCACCATGGTGTTTTTCTTTCAAGAAGGTTCTTATTTCTTTCCCAGACCTGATATATTGGTCCCCTGAAAATATGGTTTAAGAAAGCCCTGTGGACTTTCACCTTCTCATACCAGAGATATGCGTGCCACCCGTACCAATTATTGAAACCTTCTAAATCCAACAGGTCTCTGTTCTCCAGTTTTATCCAATCTTTTAGCCAAAGTAGGCACGCTGCTTCATAATATAAACTCAAATCTGGGAGAGCAAAACCTCCTCTTTCCTTTTTATCAGTTAATATTTTCATTTTAATCCTTGGTCTTTTCCCCTGCCAGATGAATTTCATCAGGGTTCTCTGCCATTCTTTACATTGTTTTAAACCTTTAATAACTGGAAGAGTTTGAAATAGGAACAACATTCTCGGCAAAACATTCATTTTAACCACTGCTATCCTTCCTAAAAAGGAAAATTTCATCCTCTCCCATATTTCCAGATCTTTCTTTATTTTTTTCCATGTAACTTCATAATTATCTTTATATAGGTTTATGTTTTTTGCCGTGATCCACACTCCCAAATATTTCACTTTTTTCACCACCATGATTTCCACTTTTTGTTCTAGATCTTTCGTTTCTTCCTTAGTTAGATTTTTAACCAGCATTTTAGTTTTATTCTTATTTACCTTAAAACCTGCCACCTCTCCAAATTCCTCAATTTTTTGTAATGCTTCTTTTACACTATCTTGTGGATCTTCCAAAGTCAGAACAATATCGTCGGCGAAGGCTTTAATTTTAAATTCCTTCTTTCCTACTCTAATTCCTTTCACTTCTGTTGCCTCCCTCAGTCTCTTATTAAGTACTTCCAAAATTATAATAAATAATAAGGGGGACAGGGGGCAACCTTGTCTGGTCCCTTTATAAATGTTAAAATATTCTGTTGTATTATTATTTATCACCAGCTTTGCTTTCTGTTCTTTGTATATTGCTTCTATGCCTCTTCTAAATTTTTCACCAATTCCCATCCTCTCCAAAACCTTCTTTAGGAAGTTCCAGGAAACATTGTCAAATGCCTTTTCGGCGTCTATGAAAACCAGTGCAGCTTTTCTGTCTATTTTCATGTCCAAATATTCAATAATGTCAATCAAATTCCTTACATTATCCCGTAATTGTCTCCCTGGGAGAAATCCTGTTTGGTCACCATGGATTTTATTAATCAAGACCTTCTTTAATCTTTCCGCCATTATATCTGCAAATAGCTTATAATCATTATTTAATAATGAGATTGGCCTATAGTTCTTTACTTCCATAGTGTCCACCTCTTTTTTAGGAATCAAGGTAACATAGGCTTCCTTCCAGGTATCAGGTATCTTTCCTTCTCTCAATATATTGTTCATAACCTCTCCCAGCACTGGTGATATTTGGTTAATTAATATTTTATAATATTTGGCTGGAAGACCGTCCGGTCCCGGCGCCTTCTCAGCTTTCATCTTTTTGATAGCCTTTTTTTATTAGGGTTAGGGTTAGGTTTAGGGTTAGGGTTAGGGTTAGGGTTAGCGTTTCGGTTAGGGTTAGGGTTAGGGTTAGGGTTAGGGTTAGCGTTTCGGTTAGGGTTAGGGTTAGGGTTAGGGTTAGGGTCAGGGTTACAGTTAGGGTTACAGGTAGGGTTAGGATTGGGATTAGGTTCAGGGTGAGGCTTAGGGATGGGTTAGGGTTAGGGTTAGGGTTAGGGTTTCGGTTGGGCTTTAGGGTTGGGCTTAGGGTTGGGGTTAGGGTTAGGGTTAGGGTTCGGGTTAGCGTTTCGGTTAGGCTTAGGGTTAGGGTTAGGGTTAGGGTTTGGGTTTCTGTTAGGGTTAGTGTTAGCGTTTCGGTTAGGGTTAGGGTTAGGGTTAAGATTAGGGTTAGGGTTAGGGTTAGGGGTAGGGGTAGGGGTAGGTTTAGCGTTTCAGTTAGGGTTATGGTTAGGGTTATGGTTAGGGTTACGGTTAGTGTTACGGTTAGGGTTAGGGTTAGGATAGGGGTTAGGGTTAGGGTTAGGTTTAGGGTTAGGGATGGGTTAGGGTTAGGGTTAGGGTTACGGTTACGGTCAGGGTTACAGTTAGGGTTACATTTAGGGTTAGGATTGGGGTTAGGTTTAGGGTGAGGGTTAGGGTTAGGGATGGGTTAGGGTTAGGGTTAGGGTTAGGGTTAGGGTTAAGGTTAGAGTTAGGGTTAGGGTTAGGGTTAGAGTTAGGGTTAGGGTTTGTGTTTGGGTTGGGGTTAGGGTTGGGCTTCGGGTTGGGGTTAGGGTTACGGTTAGGGCTAGAGTTATGGTTAGTGTCAGCGGCTGCCTCAGGTCTCAGCTCACAAAAGACCAACGCCAAGCTCTTCTTATATACAAGGATGTTTATTGCAGTTCATTATTGTTTCCACAACCGAGGCGCGCAGCCCCGAGTCTCTAACGTCAGACATTTGAAGTCCCCTCTGAATCGGTCCCGCCCCTGCACCAACTTAAGAGGCTTGTGCTAGACCACCTCTTCCTGTCTTTCCTTTTCCGAAGGGTCTTTCTGTCCCCCTGGGTTCCTTCCCTCCTGCTCTCTCCTGAAGCGGATTCCTGAGATGCCTGTTCCCCCCTCCTTCGTGCTTTGGGGCTGGGCTCCTCCTCCGGGCTTTCTCCATTTCCGCACGCCTCCACATTTGAACTTGGCGCGCGCTCGCTACCCCTGACCTTCCTTTTGACACTTACACTACTCCCTGTACTACTCTCCGCCTCTTCCGGCAGGACGTTCTCCCCAGATCTCCTTCCCCTGTCTCTTTCCTGCTCCGCTCCGTGTGTAACACTGGGAACCCCCCTCTCTTCCCTTCGTTCCTGCTGGGAAGCCGGCCCCGATCTCCCACCCCCGCTTGGGGTTTCCTTGCTGCTTCCCTGCTCCTGGCAGGTCCCCCCTGTGACCCCCCCTTGTCCTGACTAGGGGCGCCCCCTCCTGAGAATCCTCCGATTCACTTGAGAGACTCGTGGAAGATCTCAAGTCATTGTCATCCTCTTCCTCACTGTCCTGGGATTCTTCCTCGTCGCTCTCCATCTCCTCCCTCACCTGTGCCTCTGTCTCTGAACCCCTGACATCCATCCCCCCCTCGAAGCCCCCCCTTCCCCCCTCCCGCTGCTCGGGCGCAGGTTCCGGGGGCTCCGTCGTTGCGGAGGTCGCTGCCGGACACAGGTCGTCGACGTCGATCTCCTCTGCTTCCAGTTCATTGTTTGTGTACTCGAACCCATTGTCCTCTCCCAACATGTTCACGTCCTCCCCTCCCCCTGTTGCCTGGGTGGGGTCTGCTTGCCAAGGACCCACCCGCCACCTCATGCGCCAGTCCTCTTCTGGTTGGTCGTCCCACCAGTAAGAAGGGTCGGTGTCCACCCCCGAACACGATCCCCTTGGAGGGCTCGACTCTGGCGTCGTCTCCTCTGCGGAGGAGAACCCTCGGAAGGTGCTGGCGGAAAGTGTGGGCGTAAAAAGCCAATCGTCGAAAAACTGTGCTGGCATGGGCCTGTGTGGGAAAAGGGCATGGAACTCGTCCTTGAGGAGGGGTTCGTCCAAAGCGTAGTCCGGCACCCAACTGTTGGTGCTGGCCGGGGCGCCCTCCCTGGCGAGAAAATATTCTACTCCCTCTTCCCCCCATCTCGAGTCCAGAATCTCTGTGACCTCGTTGACTGGTTCGTCCTTAGGTGACCTCCCCCTCTTGGGCGACTCCCTGCTTGGTTCTGGTGCCGTCCCTGACTCCTGAAATCTGTGTGGGGCCTTGTAGGGGGTGAGCATCGACCTATGAAAGACCGGGTGCATTCTGGAACCCTCGGGCAGGGCCAATCGAAATGCTACGGGATTGATCCTGGCCTCAATTTGGTACGGCCCTAGTTGCCTGTGTCCTAGCTTCTTTTTAGCTAACGACTTGGCCGGCACCGCTTGGGCCGCTAACCATACCCAGTCTCCCACCTGGATGTCTTCCCCCTCCCTCCTGTGTTTGTCCGCCTGCACCTTATAGGCTTGTTTAGCTAGCTCTAAATGTCTCCGTAGCTCGTCGTGCACCTCTTGCAATTCTGCTGCGAAATGGTCGGCTTCCTGCGGCTCCCCCTCCCCCGTCGTTACGAGCCCCGGGAAGGTTCTGGGATGCCTTCCATTGTTAGCGAAGAACGGCGTCACCCCCGTAGACGCATGCTTCGTGT
The DNA here is from genome assembly GCF_965113315.1 of Podarcis vaucheri. Classification (NCBI taxonomy): domain Eukaryota; kingdom Metazoa; phylum Chordata; class Lepidosauria; order Squamata; family Lacertidae; genus Podarcis; species Podarcis vaucheri. The sequence continues at coordinate 46,951,838 of NC_138753.1, read as the reverse complement.
TGTTGTAGGCAAACTCAGCCATCGGCAGGTAATCCACCCAAGCCGCAGGTCGCTGATTGGCGTAACATCTCAGGTACTGCTGCATGATCGCGTTGACCCTCTCTGCTTGGCCGTTGGTCTGCGGATGTCTCGCCGACGACAGGTTGATTTTGACGTGCAGGATCCCTAGGAGCTTCCGCCAGAAACTGGACACAAACTGGCGCCCCCTGTCGGACAGAATGGACCGTGGCAACCCATGCACCTTGAACACGTGGTCGATGAACAGTTTGGCTGTCTGCTCCGCTGTCGCCACCTTCGCGCAAGGAATGAAATGCGCCATCTTGGTGAACAGGTCTACAACCACAAGCACCGCCGTCTTGCCTCGCGAACTGGGCAGATCAGTGACAAAGTCCAGCGCCACCCTCTCCCACGGTTGCAGTGGCGTTTCCAGCGGTTCCAGCAGTCCCGCTGGCTTCTGGTGCACTGGCTTGGACCTTTGGCACGTGTCACACCTGGCGACGTACTCCGCGACCTCCCCTCGCATCTGGGGCCACCAAAAGTCTCTGGCCACTAATTCCGTTGTCTTTTCCTTGCCGAAGTGGCCAGCGCTGGGTGCGTCGTGCAACTGCTGCAGAACCTTCGCGCGGAGATCGTCTCCCGGAACGTAGAGAGCACCTTTACGGGTCAGCAGGCCGTCGCGTATCTGGAACTCGTCGTCCTTCGCTGTGCCCCTCCGCACCTCTTCCATCTTGCACTGTGCGAACGGATCCGCCTGCAACGCGCGACGCACCGCCTCCAGGTCCACGGCGGCTGAAGCGCACGCCCACGCCTGCGGTGCAAAAATGTGCTTGGCTGCCACCGGTGCCGCTGCCTCGAGATACTGCGGTTTCCTGGAGAGCGCATCTGCTATGACATTGTTGTCGCCTGGGATGTACTCTATCCTGAAATCGAATTCCGCAAAGAACTCTGCCCAGCGTATGTGCCTCTGGCTCTGTAGCTTCGCCGTGCGCCAGTACTCTAGGTTCTTGTGGTCCGTGCGGACCTGCACGGTGTGCTTGGCTCCGATGAGAAAGTGCCTCCACGCCTTGAAAGGTGCGTGGATGGCCAGCAACTCCCTGTCCCAAATGGTGTAGTTCTGCTCCGACTTGCTGAGCTTTCTGGAGTAGAAAGCACAGGGCCTCCAGTTTCCCTGCGGGTCTTCCTGTAAGAGGACGGCCCCCACCGCTCTGTCAGATGCGTCAGTCTCCACCCTCATGGGCCTGCCAGGATTCACGTGTAGCAGCTGTTCTTCGGACGCGAAGAGACTCTTAAGTCTCCTGAAGGACTGCTCCGCTTGGTCCGTCCAGGTGAACTTCTTCTTCTTGGAGCTGAGAGTGTCCGTGATAGCTGCCGTCTCCTTGGCGAAACCCCTGATGAACTTGCGGTAAAAGTTGGCGAAGCCGACGAACCTCTGGACCTCTTTCCAATTTCGCGGGCTCTTCCAGTCCAACACCGCGCGGACCTTGGCGCTGTCCATGGCTAGTCCCCTGTCGGACAGCCTATAGCCCAGAAAATCCACCTCCGTCACGTCGAATTGGCACTTCTCCAGCTTGGCGTAGAGTCTGTGCTCCCGTAGCCTCTGCAGGACCTCCTTCACGTCGCTCTCGTGAGCCTCCGGCGCTTCTGAGAAGATCAGAATGTCGTCGAGGAAACATACACACTTCTTGTAGAGGAGTCCCGCTAGCACATGATGCATAAAAGCTTGGAAAAAGTGGAAGCCATTTTGTTTTTTTTTAATAGAATTTTTATTGGTTTTACAAGATTTTTAAATAACAAACAAACACTTAAAGAGACAAACATACACGTATAGTTTCATAACATATTTTCATAAACCTCTTTTCTTGGACTTCCCCTTACCCCCCCTTTCTGCATCCCGATGTCCATAATTTTTAGCAACTCCCAATTGTTACTTCCAACCTCTGTCATCTTAGTCCTCTCTATATTCTGACCTTATATCACTGTATCCCTTTGTTTCTAAAAACCACAACACTTTAACATTCATTAAGTTTATAATAGTCCTTAAGATAGCTTTTAAATTTTCTCCATTCTTCTTCCACCGTCTCCTTTCGTTGGTCACGGATTCTGCCTGTCATCTCAGCCAATGTCATATAGTCCATCACTTTCATCTGCCATTCTTCCAGAGTGGGTAGATCTTGTGTCTTCCAATACTTCGCGATGAGTATTTTTGCTGCTGTTGTAGCATACATAAAAAAAGTTCTATCCCTTTTTAACACCAATTGGCCGACAATGCCCAAGAGAAAGGCCTCTGGCTTTTTAGGAAAAGTACATTTAAGTACCTTTTTCATTTCATTATAGATCATTTCCCAGAAAGCCTTAATCTTCGGGCACGTCCACCAGAGGTGGTAGAAGGTACCTTCAGTCTCTCTACATTTCCAACATTTATTATCGGGCAAATGATAAATTTTTGCCAGCTTGACTGGAGTCATGTACCACCTGTAAACCATTTTCATAATATTTTCCTTTAAGGCATTACATGCCGTGAATTTAATACCAGTGTTCCATAACCATTCCCAGTCAGCTGACATGATATTGTGCCCAACATCCTGTGCCCACTTGATCATAGCCGATTTGACTGTTTCGTCCTGTGTACTCCATTTCAGCAACAAGTTATACATTCTAGATAAAATCTTAGTATTGGGTTCTAATAACTCAGTTTCTAGTTTTGATTTTTCCACCTGGAAGCCAATTTTCCTATCCTGTTTAAAAAACTCCATTATTTGGCGATATTGAAACCAATTTTGTACTTTATGTTTCAATTTCTCCTGGCTTTGTAGTTTAAGCTTATCTCCATCCTGTTCCAAAATTTCCCAATACTTCGGCCATCCGACCTCCATATTGAGTTTCTTCACTGCTTTAGCCTCCACTGGTGACACCCATCTAGGGGTTTTGTTTTCCAACAGATCTTTATATCTTATCCAAACATTATATAGTGCTTTTCTAACAATATGATTTTTAAAGGCACTGTTAACTTTGTCATACCATAGATATGCATGCCAACCAAAAGCATTGTTAAAACCCTCCAGATCCAAAATGTCCGTATTCTCAAGGAGCATCCATTCTTTCAGCCAGCAAAAAGCTGCTGCCTCATAGTACAATTTTAAGTCCGGCAGGGCACAACCCCCTCTTTCTTTTGCATCTGTCAATATTTTGAATTTAATTCTGGGCTTTTTGCCCTGCCAGACAAATTTCGAAATATCTTTCTGCCACCTCTTGAAACATTCCATCTTGTCAAGAATCTGCAAGGTCTGAAACAAAAATAGCATTCTAGGCAATACATTCATTTTAATCACCGCAATTCGGCCTAACATTGACAATTTCAAATTTGACCATATTTCTAGATCTTTTTTGATTTCTGACCAACATTTTTCATAATTGTCCTTATACAAATTCACATTTTTAGATGTCAAATAAACCCCTAGGTATTTCACCTTCTTGACCACTGTCAGCCCTGTCTCTTCCTGGAATTTCTCCTTTTCCATGTCTGTTAAGTTTTTTCCTAAAACTTTGGTTTTTTGTTTATTCAACTTAAATCCAGCTACCTGGCCAAACTGTTGTATTATTTCCAAAACCTTTTTCGTACTAGTGATTGGCTCTTGTAAAGTCAATACTAAGTCATCTGCAAACGCTCTTAACTTGTAATGTTTAGCTCCGACCTGCACTCCTTTAACCTGCTGGTCATTCCTTATCATATTCAGCAACACCTCCAGAACTGAAATAAAAAGTAATGGGGAAATTGGGCACCCCTGTCGTGTTCCTTTTTCTATCTTAAGTTCCTCAATTACTACGTTATTTACAATCAATTTAGCCTTTTGTTCAGAATATACTGCAGCCATACCATTCTCAAAACCTTGGCCTACCCCCATCCCATGAAGGTTCTTTATCATAAAGCTCCAAGAAATATTGTCAAAGGCTTTCTCCGCGTCCACAAAAATCAGTACTGCTTTAGTGTTTATATTCACCTCTAGCTTTTCCAAAATGTCTATTACATTCCTTACATTGTCTGCCAGGTGTCTTTTAGGGAGAAAGCCTGCTTGGTTCTTATGAATCCTTTCCATCAACACTCTTTTAAATCTTTTTGCCAAAATATCTGCAAAAATTTTATAATCCACATTAAGTAATGATATTGGGCGGTAGTTCTTCAGTTGAGTCTTTTCAGTCTCTGTCTTTGGTATGAGTGAAATATATGCTTCTTTCCACGATTCAGGTGCCTTCTTTCCCTCAAGGATCTCATTGCAAACTTCTTTTAGTGGTTGAATCAACCATTCCTTCAACGATTTGTAATATCTGGAAGTCAGCCCATCTGGTCCTGGAGATTTGCCCAGTTGCATGTTCTGAATGGCAGCCTCTATCTCTTGTTCTGTTATTCTCTGGTTCAGATCCATCTTACTTTGATGAGAGATTTTTTGTAATCCATATTTATCAAGGAATTTGTCTATATCTTCTTCATTTTGCGGTCCTTGAGTATATAGCTTTTTAAAATAACTCAAAAAGCAATTTCTAATTTCATTAGGTTTGGATATATTCTTTCCATCCACTTCTAGGCTTGTAACCGTATTTAATTTCTGCCTTTTCTTCAATTGCCATGCCAGAAGTTTGCCACATTTATTTGCTGATTCAAATGTCTTTTGTTTCATTTGTTTTATCTTCCATTCAATCTCTTGGTTCATCAATTCCATATATTGTGTTTGATATAACTTAATCTCTCTTAAAATCTCCTGGGACTTTGGTTTTGTTCTTAATTTTTTCTCTCCTTCCTTTATCTTTTCCAAAATCTTTTCTTTTTTCTCATTTTGTTTTTTTCTCTTTATTGAATTTTGTTGAATCAAGAAGCCTCTCATCACCGCTTTACTTGCGTCCCAGATCACTCTTTTTTCCACGTCGGCCCTCAAATTTATTTCAAAGTAGTCTTTTAGGGTTTTTTGGGCCTTCATAAGGATCTCCTTATCTCGAAAGAGGGTGTCATTCATTCTCCATCTGAATTGACCAGTTGTTGTAAGTTTCATCTCCATCCTCACGGCATTATGGTCGGAGCAAGTTTTTGGGCAGATTTCCACCTTCTTAACCTTTGGAGCCATACCACTAGTAATCCAGATTTGATCGATTCTGGTCCAGGTCATCATTGCTTGAGAGAAAAAGGTTCCCTCTCTCTCCAGAGGGTTCCTTGTTCTCCATATATCTATCAAGTCCATGTTTTCCGTCATTTCGAAAAAAGTCTTAGGAAGTCTCTTTTCCTTGCTAACTGTTAGTCTTTGTGCCTTGTCCATGTTAGTGGAAACCACACCATTCATGTCTCCCATGATTATCATATTGTAATCCAAATAGTCCATCAGGGTTTCATGGAGTCTCTTAAAGAAGTCAGATTTACCTTCATTTGGTGCGTAGATTCCCACGACTAAAAATTTTTCTCCTTGTACTTGTATCTCCACTGCCAGATATCTCCCTTGTTCATCTTTAAATATCATTTTTGGTGCCCATTTCTCTTTCACATATATTACAACTCCTCTTTTCTTAACTTTATCTGATGCAATAAATTCTTGTCCTAGTCTTTTATTTGTAAGTAGTCTCCTATGGGCTCTAGTTATGTGAGTTTCTTGTAGACATATCAAGTCCAGTTGTTCTCTGTTCAAAATATGGAACACTTGTCTTCTCTTCAGAGGCCCATTAAGTCCATTACAGTTCCAACTAAGGAATTGCAGAGCCATCTTATTATTTTTCTGAAACTCCTCCAACAGCTCCAAGTTGTTGCTCTTCTTCTGATGGTGGTGGTTTTTGTCCAAACGAGAGATTCAGAATGTCTAGTACTCTCCTCTGTTCTGCAAGTACGTCCACTGTCCCCTTCTGCAGGTCCTCCTGATTTCTTGCCAAGAATTTGTCTTTGTCTTGAATAGTCTTTATCTTCACCTTCTTTCCCCTGTAGTCAGATGACAGTCCTTGTGGAAATTCCCACCTGAAACGGATGGAGTTTTTCTTCAACAGAAGAGCCAAATCCTTGTAGAAGTTTCTTAAATCCAGAATATATTTTGGAATATCTTTGAAGATCTGTATAGCTGAATTTCCAATTTGCAAGGCCTTTTCAAAGTGTAGTCCTAATATTTTGTCTCTTTCGTCCTTGGATCTAAATGTAATCAGGCAATCTCTCGGGGTCTTTCTGTCCTGCTTTTTGCCCGGGAACCCCCCTCTCTTCCCTTCGTTCCTGCTGGGAAGCCGGCCCCGATCTCCCACTCCCGCTCGGGGTTTCCCTGCTGCTTCCCTGCTCCTGGCAGGTCCCCCCTGTGACCCCCCTTGTCCTGACTAGGGGCGCCCCCTCCTGAGAATCCTCCGATTCACTTGAGAGACTCATGGAAGATCTCAAGTCATTGTCATCCTCTTCCTCACTGTCCTGGGATTCTTCCTCGTCGCTCTCCGTCTCCTCCCTCACCTGTGCCTCTGTCTCTGAACCCCTGACAGTTAGGGTTAGGGTTAGGGTTAGGGTTAGGGTTAGGGTTAGGGTTACGGTCAGGGTTACAGTTAGGGTTACAGTTAGGGTTAGGATTGGGGTTAGGTTTAGCGTGAGGGTTAGGGATGGGTAAGGGCTAGGGTTAGGGTTAGGGTTAGGGTTAGGGTTAGGGTTAGGGTTAGGGTTAGGGTTAGGGTTAGGGTTAGGGTTAGGGTTGGGGTTTGGGTTGGGGTTAGGGTTGGGCTTCGGGTTGGGGTTAGGGTTACGGTGAGGGTTAGAGTTATGGTTAGGGTTAGGGTTAGG
>NC_138753.1:46927560-46937560 GCF_965113315.1 Podarcis vaucheri | reverse complement strand
GCCAGGTTTGAAATGCTTGTTAAGCAAGGGCAACCGGGACCCAGACCGGAGGGCGTGGGATTGGCACGGAGAGCAGGAGGGCTTGTGGCTCACTTCGATGGGACTTTGCAACAGTACCCTAATTTTAGAGCAGACGTAATGTGCGCACTGCAACTGCTGGCAAAAGACTTTAGAGATGAGGAAGAGAAGGTGGGGTTCATATTGTCCCATTTGCATGGGGATGCCAAAGCCTGGCTGCGCAATTTGTGGAGGGATAAAGATCCGGCGCTTCAGAATGCAGATGCCTTTATCAAAGCGATGGATGCGTGTTTTTTGTCTACTATTGATGTGGATCTTGCCAGACGGGAGATTCATGGACTAAAACAAGGGAGGGCGAGCGTCCGGCAGTATCACGCCCGATTTTTTGCGCTGGTCAGTGCTTTAGAATGGGATCGGGATTCGCCCCCTGTCAGAGACCTCTTCTGGGAGGGTCTAAGTTCTGCGGTTAAGGATGAAATTGCAAGGGGGGAGAGGCCCCGAAGCACGCAGGAGGTGGTCCAAAGGGCGCTGACTGTGGGGGTGAGGCTGGAAGAACGTCCATGGTGCAGAGATGAAGGACGTGGAGGGCGCGAAGCAGCGAGAAGTTTCTCTTTCGTTCCGAGGGAAGCAGCGCGTGCGCAATCCACACCTCCGCCAGGAGGGGGAGGGGAACCGATGGAGGTTGGAGGTGCAAGGGCTCAGTCAGCAGCCAGAGCCCTAGCACCGGCAGCAGTGAAAGCGAAGCCTCCTAGAGGGAACAGGAAGTGTTACATCTGCGAGGATCCAGGCCATTTGGCGAAGGAGTGTCCCCGGAGGCTCCACAAGCACACTGCAGCCTCAGCAATGGTGACTGCAGCAACGCAGCAAGGAGAACCACAGCAGGGAAACGACGATGTCTGGCTGGAGACGGAGGCACTGGGGCCCAGCCAGACGCATCTGTGAAGCAGTCCCCAGCGATATTGCAACCCACGGATCCCCTCCCACCCAAACCAGTAGTGCAGCTCACAGCGTCTCTCCAGCTACCCGACGGCGTCACTATCGAAGTGCCGCTTTCTGTGGATTCTGGAAGCAACGCAGACTTTATAGCGCAGAGCTTTGTGGAGCAGCACGCTATACAGCTATTGCCTGCCACTCTGCCCCTGCAAGTCGTCACAGTGGATGGCAGAGAGTTGCTAGGGGGGCAGGTGGTGAAGCAGACGCCACCGATGGTGATGCGCCTTGGCAACCACAGGGAAGTCATCAGTTTTAATGTCACCCAACTGTCGGACACGCCCATTGTGTTGGGCATGAGTTGGCTGGACAGGCACAGTCCGACACTGGCTTGGTACCAGAGACAACTGATCTTCGGCTCCTCTTATTGCGCAGAACACTGCATCCTGCCCCGTCGGGAGGGAGAGGAGGAGGAATCACAACTACAGTTGGGAACGTTGCAAGCGGTCCCCCACAAATACGCGAGCTTTTTGGAGGTCTTCTGCGAGAAGGAGGCGGACAAGCTACCCCCTCACCGGCCATATGACTGCAAGATTGACCTCCTACCGGGGGCGACGCTGCCGAAGGGGCGGCTATACTCCATGTCTGAAGATGAAATGCAGGAACTCAAACAGTTCATCGAGCATAATCTGGAGCGTGGCTTCATCAGAGAGTCCAAGGCAGTGGGGGGCAGTCCCGTTTTCTTCGTGAAAAAGAAAGACACGCCCCAAAAAAGACTCGTTGTGGACTACCGCCTTTTGAACCAGATGACCAAACCGTCTGATTACCCCATGCCCAGGATTGACGACCTCCTCGCGACGGTGCGCAAGGGACGCGTGTTCACCAAGTTGGACCTGCGAGGGGCGTACAATCTCATCCGCATGCGGGAGGGCGATGAGTGGAAGACGGCCATGTTCACACCGCTGGGCACCTACGAATACAGAGTTATGCCCTTTGGATTACAAAATGGCTCTCACTGTTTTCAAGCTTTTATGCATCACGTGTTGGAGGGACTCCTCTACAAGACATGCGTCTGCTTCCTGGATGACATCCTGATTTTCTCTGACTCGCAGCAAGCTCACGACCGAGACGTGAGGGAGGTGCTCAGCAGGTTGCGACAACATAGACTGTACGCCAAGCTGGAGAAGTGCCAGTTCGACACGACGGAGGTGGATTTCCTGGGATACAAGTTGTCGGACAAGGGGATAGCCATGGACAGCACCAAGGTTCGTGCGGTATTGGATTGGAAGAGCCCGCGCAACCGGAAGGAGGTCCAGCGGTTTGTCGGCTTCGCCAACTTCTATCGCAAGTTTATCAAGGGGTTCGCGATGCAGACGGCAGCAATTACGGACACGCTCAGCTCCAAAAAAAAGAAATTCATCTGGACGGAGCAGGCGGAACAGTCCTTTCAAGCGCTCAAGCATCTCTTCGCATCGGAGAAGCAACTGCTGCATATCGACCCCAGTAAACCGTTGAGGGTAGAGACAGACGCGTCAGACAGAGCAGTGGGAGCTGTCCTGCTGCAGCGAGACCCGCAGGGGGTGTGGCGGCCGGGAGCGTTCTACTCCAGAAAGCTCAGCAAGTCGGAGCAGAACTACACCATCTGGGACAGGGAGTTGCTGGCCATTCATGCAGCTTTCAAGGCGTGGAGGCACTTCCTAATCGGCGCCAAGCACACGGTGCAGGTCTGCACGGACCACAAGAATCTGGAGCACTGGCGCACGGCTCAGTTCCTGAACCAGAGGCAGATACGTTGGGCGGAGTTCTTTGCTGACTTCAATTTCCGAATAGAGTACGTCCCAGGAGACACCAACATCATGGCGGATGCACTGTCCCGAAAACCGCAATACCTAGAAGAGGTGACGCCAGCGGCGGCCATGCACATCTTCGCACCGACGGCGTGGGCGTGTGCCTCAGCTACAGTAGACCTGGATGCGGTGCGACGTGCATTGCGGGACGACTCATTCGCGCAAGACAAGATGGCGGAACTGCTCAGAGGCACGGCTACCACGGACGAGTTCCAGGTGCGGGACGGCTTGCTCCTACGCAAAGGAGCTGTCTATGTACCAGGAGACGACCTTCGCGCCAAGGTACTGCAACAGTTGCACGACGCACCCACGGCCGGTCACTTTGGCACAGAGAAAACGATGGAATTAGTCGCGAGAGACTTCTGGTGGCCCAGGCTGAGAGGGGAGGTCGCGGACTACGTCGCGAGGTGCGACACCTGCCAGAGGGCCAAGCCGGTACACAGACCACCGGCGGGACTGTTAGAACCGCTACAAACGCCGTTTGAACCGTGGGAGAGGGTGGCCCTGGACTTTGTGACGGATTTACCCAGCTCGAGAGGCAAGACAGCTGTGCTGGTGGTGGTGGACTTGTTCACCAAGATGGCACATTTCATTCCGTGTGCGAAGGTGGCCACGGCGGAACAAACCGCCAAACTGTTCATAGATCACGTGTTCAAAGTGCATGGCCTGCCACGGTCTATCCTGTCCGACCGCGGACGCCAGTTCATCTCGTCTTTCTGGCAGAAGCTGATGGGTTTTCTAAATGTCAAGGTCAATCTGGCATCAGCAAGACACCCGCAGACCAACGGGCAAGCAGAGAGGGTCAATGCCATCATGCAGCAGTACCTGAGATGCTATGCCAATCAACAGCCTGCGACGTGGGTGGATTACCTGCCGCTAGCCGAGTTCGCTTACAACAACACGAAGCACGTGTCCACAGGAGTGACGCCGTTCTTTGCCAACAATGGGAGGCATCCCAGAACCTTCCCGGGACTGGAGAGAGTGGGGGAAGGAGAACCACAGACGGCGGACGCGTTCGCGTCAGAGCTGCAGGCGGTCCACGATCAACTCAGACGGCAGCTGGAGCTAGCTAAGCACGCCTACAAGGTGCAAGCTGACAAGCACAGGCGGGTTGGCGAAGTGATCCAAGTGGGTGACTGGGTCTGGTTGGCAGCCCACGCAGTGCCGACCAGGTCACTTGCCAAGAAGAAGTTGGGGCACAAGCAGATCGGTCCGTACCAAGTCGAAGCGCAGATCAACCCGGTAGCCTTCCGACTGGCGCTGCCGGAGGGTTCCAGAATGCATCCGGTGTTCCACAGGTCGGTGCTCACTCCCTACAAGGCACCTCACAGGTTCCAGGAGCCAGGGACGGCGCCAAGTCCGCTCCGGGAACGGACGGAGACGCGGGGGGTGAAGCACCAGGACCACATCAACGAGGTCACGGAGATTTTGGACTCCAGATGGGGGGAAGGGGGAGTCGAATACCTCTTAGCCAGAGAGGGCACCCGGGCCAGCGCCAATAGCTGGGTACCAGACTACGCTTTGGAGGAACCCCTGCTCAAGGACGAGTTTCATGCCCTCTTCCCACACAAACCCAGGCCAGCGAGCTTCTTCGACGACTGGTTGTTCACACCCACACTTTCTTCCAGCACGTTCCATGGATTCGACTCAGAAGGGGAACCCGCACGGAGCACCCGTTCCCCAGAAGGTTCACCGGCAGGTTCGGCATCAGGCAACTCGTATTGGTGGGACGATCGACCAGAGGAGCAATGGCGCAGGAAGTGGCTGGAGATGCCAGGTCGAGCGACCGACGCAGAGACTGACATGGACGTGTTCGGGGAGGACCTCGGGTTCGAGCACGGCGGTACAGAGATGGAAGAGCAACAAGTCAACGTCGACGACCGCGAGGGGGAAGACTCGGAGGTCTTCAGTTGGCGGCCACCCACGGGGAGCGACCTGTATCCAGCATTCCCTCCCATGATGATGGAGCACCCAGCACCCACACCTGACAGCGGGGAGGGGGGAAGGGGGGGCTTCGAGGGGGGGATGGATGTCAGGGGTTCAGAAGCAGAGACGCAGAGAAGGGTGGAAACAGAGAGCGAGGGGGAGGAAGCCGAAGGGAGAATGAGTGATGATGACGACCCGAGATCTCCAAGCCTAAGCAGTGAGTCAGAGGACTCCCAAAAGGGAGCCCCAGTGAGCAGAGCAAGGGGGGGATCCGGGGGGACACCCCAGGAGGAAGGGAACAGAGGAGATTCAGAGAGCAGCAGCTGGAAGTCGGGACCCACGCTCAAGACTGAGAGCAGCAGGGAGGAAGGCAGCCAGGCATCGGGTTCCGGAGGCCGTCAGCAGGAGGGAGGGCACGAGTCAGGGGTGGTCACGCCCTCCTCAGAGAGCGAGGCAACGGTCAAGAGGAAAGTAGAGAGTTGGGCGCGCGCGCCAAGTTCAAATGCAGCGGAAGCTGGAGCAGTAAGCAGCCCGGAGAGTGAGCCAGGTCCCAAAGCCCGCCGAAAGGAAGCGGAAGGATCAGGGGGGTCAGCGTCAGAGGAGAGTAGAAGGGAGGAGTCCCAGGGGGGCAGAAGGACCCAGAGACGTAGGGAGAGGCGAAGGAGGTGGAGCAAGGCTAGGGTATTAAGCTGGTGTGCAAGAGGCGGGGACTCAGATGGGTCTTCGCCGACCTAGGGCAGAAGGTGTAGAGCTGCACGCTGCAGTTCGGAAATGAAACCTGTAACTCAATAAAGACTCTTTTAAAGTGGACGCTGTGTGGTGTGGTCCTATGTGAGCTGAGACCTGGTAGCAGCTCTGACAGTTAGGGTTAGGGATAGGGTTAGGGTTAGGGTTAGCATTTCTTTTAGGGTTAGGGTTACGGTTAGGGTTAGGGTTAGGGTTAGGGTTAGGGTAAGGGTTAGGGTTAGGGTTAGGGTTAGGGTTAGGGTTAGGGTTAGGGTTAGGGATAGGGTTAAGGTTAGGGTTAGGGTTAGGGTTAGGGTTTCGGTTAGGGTTAGGGTTATGGTTAGGGTTAGGGTTAGGATTACGTTTAGTGTTACCGTTAGGGTTAGGGTTAGGGTTGGGGTTAGGGTTAGGGTTAGGGTTAGGGTTAGGGTTAGGGTTAGGGTTAGGGTTAGGGTTAGGGTTAGGGTTAGGGTTAGGGTTCGGGTTCGGGTTCGGGTTCAGGTTAGGGTTAGGTTTAGCGTTTCAGTTAGGGTTATGGTTAGGGTAAGGATTACGGTTTTTGTTACGGTTAGGGTTAGGGTTAGGGTTAGGATTGGGGTTAGCATTTCTTTTAGGGTTAGGGTTGGGGTTAGGGTTAGGGTTAGGTTTTCGGTTAGGGTTATGGTTAGGGTTAGGATTATGTTTAGTGTTACGGTTAGGGTTAGGGTTAGGATTGGGGTTAGGGTTAGGGTTAGGGTTAGGGTTAGCGTTCGGGTTAGGGTTAGGGTTAGGTTTATGGTTAGGGTTAGGGTTATGTTACGGTTAGGGTTAGGGTTAGGAACGGGGTTAGCGTAAAGATTGGGTATAGGGTTAGGGTTAGGGTTAGGGTTAGTTTTCGGGTTAGGTTTAGCCTTTCGCTTAGAGTTAGGGTTACGGTTAGTGTTACGGTTAGTGTTAGGGTTAGGATTGGGGTTAGGGTTAGGGTTAGGGTTGGTGTTAGGGTAAGGGTTAGGGTTAGGGTTAGGGTTAGGGTTGGGGTTGGGGTTGGGGTTGGGGTTGGGGTTAGGGTTAGGGTTAGGGTTAGTGTTAGGGTTTGGGTTTGGGTTTGGGTTTGGGTTTGGGTTTGGGTTTGGGTTTGGGTTTGGGTTTGGGTTTGGGTTTGGGTTGGTGTTAGGGTTAGCCTTAGGGTTAGGTTTAGGGTTAGGGTTAGGTTTAGGTTTAGGTTTAGGTTTAGGTTTAGGTTTAGGGTTAGGGTTAGGGTTAGGGTTAGGTTTAGCGTTTCGGTTAGGCTTAGGGTTAGGGTTAGGATTACGGTTAGTGTTGGGGTTAGGGTTAGGATTACGGTAAGGGTTAGGGTTAGGGTTAGGGTTTGGGTTAGGGTTGGTGTTAGGGATAGTGTTAGGGTTAGCGTTTCGGTTAGGGTTAGGGTTAGGGTTAGGGTTAGGGTTAGGATTGGGGTTAGGGTTAGGGTGAGGGTTAGGGATGGGTTAGGGTTATGTTACGGTTAGGGTTAGGGTTAGGAACGGGGTTAGCGTAAAGATTGGGGATAGGGTTAGGGTTAGGGTTAGGGTTAGTTTTAGGGTTAGGTTTAGCCTTTCGCTTAGAGTTAGGGTTACGGTTAGTGTTACGGTTAGGGTTAGGGTTAGGATTGGGGTTAGGATTAGGGTTAGGGTTAGGGTTAGGGTTGGTGTTAGGTTTAGTGTTAGGGTCAGCGTTTCGGTTAGGGTTAGGGTTAGGGTTAGGGTAAGGGTTAGGGTTAGGGTTAGGGTTGGGGTTGGGGTTGGGGTTGGGGTTGGGGTTAGGGTTAGGGTTAGTGTTAGGGTTTGGGTTAGGGTTAGGGTTAGGGTTAGGGTTAGGGTTAGGGTTAGGGTTAGGGCTAGGGCTAGGGTTAGGGTTAGGGTTAGGGTTAGGGTTAGGGTTAGGGTTAGGGTTAGGGTTAGGGTTACGGTTAGGTTTAGGGTTAGGGTTAGGGTTACGGTTACGGTTACGGTTAGGGTTAGCGTTTCGGTTAGGGTTAGGGTTAGGGTTAGGTTTAGGATTGTTGTTAGGGTTAGGGTTAGGGTTGGGGTTAGGGTTAGGGTTAGGGTTAGGCTTAGGGTTAGGGTTAGGGTTAGGGTTAGGGTTAGGGTTAGGGTTAGGGTTAGGGTTGGGGTTAGGGTTAGGGTTAAGGTTAGGGTTAGGGTTAGGGTTAGGGTTAGGGTTAGGGTTAGGGTTGGGGCTGGGTTAGGGTCAGGGTTAGGGTTAGGGTTAGGGTTAGGGTTAGGGTTAGGGTTAGGGTTAGGATTGGGGTTAGGGTTAGGGTTAGGGTTAGGGTTAGGATTGGGTTAGGGTTAGGGTAAGGGTTAGGATTGGGGTTAGGGTTAGGGTTCGGGTTAGGGTTCGGGTTAGGGTTAGGGTTAGGGTTAGGGTTAGGGTTAGGGTTAGGGTTAGGGTTAGGGATAGGGTTAGGGGTAGGGGTAGCGGTAGGGGTAGGGTTAGAGTTTCGGTTAGTGTTAGGGTTAGTGTTTCGTTTAGGGGTAGGGGTAGGGTTAGGGTTAGGGTTAGGGTTGGGGTTGGGGTTGGGGTTAGGGTTAGTGGGGTTAGAGTTAGGGTTAGTGTTGGGGTTAGGGTTAGGGTTATGGTTAGGATTGGGGTTAGGGTTAGGATTTGGGTTAGGGTTAAAGTTAGGGTTAGGGTTAGGTTTAGGTTTAGTGTTTCGGTTAGAGTTAAGGTTAGGGTTAGGGATAAGGTTAGGGTTGGGGTTAGGGTTAGGGTTAGGGTTAGGGTTAGGGTTAGGGTTAGGGTTACGGTTAGGGTTAGGGTTAGGGTTAGGGTTAGGGTTAGGGTTAGGGTTAGAGTTAAGGTTAGCATTATGATTAGGATTAGGGTTAGGGTTAAGGTTAGGGTTAGGGTTAGGGTTAGGGTTAGGGTTGGGGTTGGGGTCGGGGTTAGGTTTTGGGTTAGGGTTAGGGTTAGGGTTAGGGTTAGGGTTAGGGTTAGGGTTAGGGTTAGGGTTAGGATTGGGCTTAGGGTTAGGGTTAGGGTTAGCGTTTCGGTTAGGTTTAGGGTTAGCGTTTCGGTTAGGGTTAGGGTTAGGGTTAGGGTTAGGGTTAGGGTTAAGGTTGGGATTGGGGTTAGGGTTAGGGTTAGGGTTAGGGATGGGTTAGGATTAGGGTTAGGGTTAGGGTTAGGGTTAGGGTTAGGGTTAGGGTTAAGGTTAGGGTTAGGGTTAGGGTTAGGGTTAGGGTTAGGGTTAGGGTTAGGGTTAAGGTTGGGATTGGGGTTAGGGTTAGGTTTAGGGTTAGGGTTAGGGTTAGGGATGGGTTAGGGTTAGGGTTAGGGTTAGGGTTAGGGTTAGGGTTAGGGTTAGGGTTAGGGTTAGGGTTAGGGTTAGGGTTAGGGTTAGGGTTAGGGTTCGGGATGGATTAGGGTTAGGGTTAGGGTTAGGGTTAGGGTTAGGGTTAGTTTTACGGTTAGTGTTACGGTTAGTGTTAGGGTTAGGGTTAGGGTTAGCGTTAGCCTTAGCGTTATGGTTAGGGTTAGGGTTAGGGTTAGGGTTAGGGTTAGGGTTAGGGTTAGGGTTACGGTTAGGGTTAGGCTTAGGCTTAGGCTTAGGGTTAGAGTTAGGGTTATGGTTATGGTTGGGGTTGCGTTTAGAGTTAGGGTTAGGTTTAGGCTTAGGGTTAGGTTTGGGGTTAAGGTTAGAGTTAGGGTTAGGGTTAGCGTTTCCATTAGGGTTAGGGTTAGGGTTAGGGTTAGGTTTAGGGTTTCGGTTAGCGTTTCGGTTAGGGTTAGGGTTAGCATTTGGGTTAGGGTTAGGGTTAGGGTTAGGGTTGGGGTTTGGGTTGGGGTTAGGTTTTGGGTTAGGGTTAGGGTTAGGGTTAGGGTTAGGATTGGGGTTAGGGTTAGGGTTAGGGTTAGCGTTTCGATTAGGTTTAGGGTTAGGGTTAGGGTTAGAGTTAGGCTTAGGGTTAGGGTTTGGGTTAGGGTTAGTGTTACGGTTAGGGTTAGGGTTAACGTTAAGGTTAGAGTTGGGGTTAGCATTTGGGTTAGGGTTAGGGTTAGGGTTAGGTTTGGGGTTAGGTTTAGCGTTTCTGTTAGGGTTAGGGTTAGGGTTAGGGTTAGGGTTAGGGTTAGGTTTAGTTTTAGGGTTAAGGTTAAGGTTAGGGTTAGGGTTAGTGTTGGGGTTGCGGTTAGGGTTAGGGTTAGGGTTAGGGTTAGGGTTAGGGTTATTGTTATTGTTAGGGTAGGGGTTGGGGTTAGGGTTAGGGTTAGGGTTAGGGTTAGGGTTAGGGTTAGGGATAGGGTTAGCGTTTCGGTTAGGGTTAGGGTTAGGGTTAGGGTTAGGGTTAGGGTTAGGGTTGGTGTTAGGGTTAGGGTTAGGGTTAGGGTTAGGGTTAGGGTTAGGGTTAGGGTTAGGGTTAGGGTTAGCATTTCTTTTAGGGTTAGGGTTAGGGTTAGGGTTACGGTTAGGGTTAGGGTTAGGGTTATGGTTATGGTTAGGGTTAGGATTGGGGTTAGGGTTAGGGTTAGGGTTAGGGTTAGGGTTAGCGTTCGGGTTAGGGTTAGGGTTAGGGTTGGGGTTAAGGTTAGGG
>NC_138753.1:46912560-46915060 GCF_965113315.1 Podarcis vaucheri | reverse complement strand
GAACCGCTGCAAACTCCGTGCGAACCATGGGAGAGAGTGGCCCTAGACTTTGTCACGGATCTGCCCAGTTCGAGGGGCAAGACGGCTGTGCTGGTGGTGGTGGACTTGTTCTCCAAGATGGCACATTTCATTCCGTGTGCCAAGGTGGCCACGGCGGAACAAACCGCCAAACTGTTCATAGATCACGTGTTCAAGGTTCACGGTCTGCCGCGGTCTATTCTGTCCGACCGAGGGCGGCAGTTCATCTCGAACTTCTGGCAGAAGCTGATGGGCTTCCTCAACGTCAAGATCAACCTGGCGTCGGCTAGACACCCGCAGACCAACGGGCAAGCGGAGCGGGTCAATGCCATCATGCAGCAGTACCTGAGATGCTATGCAAATCAACAGCCGGCGACGTGGGTGGATTACCTGCCGCTCGCCGAGTTCGCCTACAACAACACGAAGCACGTGTCCACCGGGGTCACGCCGTTCTTCGCCAACAACGGGAGGCACCCCAGAACCTTCCCGGGACTGGAAAGATGGGGGGAGGGGGAACCGCAGACAGCAGATGCGTTCGCGTCGGAGTTGCAGGAGATCCACGATCAGCTGAGGCGGCACCTGGAGCTGGCTAAACACGCATACAAGGTACAGGCGGACAAACACAGAAGGGTTGGCGAAGAGATCCGGGTGGGAGACTGGGTCTGGTTAGCAGCCCAAGCAGTGCCGGCCAGGTCGTTGGCGAAGAAGAAACTAGGGCATAAACAACTGGGGCCCTACCAAGTCGACGAGCAGGTCAAACCGGTGGCTTTCAGGCTGGCGCTTCCGGAAGGTTCCAGGATGCATCCGGTGTTCCACAGATCGGTGCTCACTCCCTACAAGGCACCGCACAGGTTTCAAGAACCAGGAACGGCGCCGAGTCCGCTCCGAGAGGAAACCGGGCAAAGGGGAGTGGCACAGGAGATGCGCATCAACGAAGTCACGGAGATTTTGGACTCCAGATGGGGGGAAGAGGGGGTAGAATACCTTCTCGCTAAGGAGGGCACCCCGGCCAGTGCCAACAGCTGGGTGCCGGGCTACGCTTTAGACGAACCTCTGCTCAAGGAAGAGTTTCATGCCCTCTTCCCACATAGGCCAATGCCAGCGGACTTTTTCGACGACTGGCTTTTCACGCCCACGCTTTCAGCCAGCACGTTCCGGGGGTTCGACTCGGATGAGGAACCGACACGAGACGCCCGTTCCCCGGAGGGGTCACCCTCGGGATCTGCTTCAGAACCCTCGTATTGGTGGGATGATCGACCAGAGGAGCAGTGGCGCAGAAAGTGGCTGGAGGGTCCAGGACGAGCAACGTCTCGAGAAGGAAGCGAGGGAGAGACGGACATGGACGTTTTCGGGGACGACCCGGGTTTCGAGCACGGCGGCACAGAGATGGAGGCAGAGGTGACCGTCGTCGACGAGAGCAGGGAAGAAGAACCGGAAGAATTCAGATGGCGGCCCGCCACGGGAAGCGAACTGTACCCAACATTCGTCCCCTTGACACGGCAGCACCCAGCTCCCGCACCGGAAGGAGGGGAGGGGGGAAGAGGGGGCTTCGAGGGGGCGATGGATGTCAGGGGTTCAGGAGCAGAGGCGAGGGCAAGGGAGGAAACAGAGAGCGAGGGGGAGGAGGCAGAAGAAAAGATGAGTGATGACGACGACCCGAGATCTCCGAGTCTTTCCAGTGAATCAGAAGATTCACAAAAAGGAGCACCAGTGGCCAGGGCAAGGGGGGAGACTAGGGGGACACCCCAGGAAGATAGAGCCAGAGGGGACTCAGAGGGGAGCAGTTGGAAATCGGGACCAGCGTCACCGCCAGAGAGCAGGGAAGAGGAAGGGCGCCAGGGATCAAGCGCTGGCAGCTCACAACAGGAGGGAGGGCACGAGTCAGGAGTGGCCACGCCTCCATCGGGGAGCGAAGAGACGGTTAGACGGAAGGTGGAAGGTTGGGCGCGCGCGCCAAGTTCAAACGCACAGGAAGGTGGCGCAGTAGGCAGCCCGGAAAGGGAGCCAGGTCGTAAAGCCTGGCGCAAGGAGACAGGAGGGTCCGGGGGGTCAGCGTCAGAAGAATCCCGGAAGGAAGAGACCCCGGGGGGCAGAGGGACCCAGAGGAGAACAGTCAGGCGGAAAAGGTGGAGCAGGGCTAGGGTATTAAGTTGTTGCACAAGGGGCGGAGACTCAGACGGAGCTTCGCCGATCTAAGCATAAGACGTAGAGTTGCACGCAGCAGCTTGAGAATGGAGACTGTAACTCAATAAAGACTTTTATTTAATGATCGCTGGCTGGCGTGATCCTCTGTGAGCTAGGATCTGGAAGCAACCCTGACAGTTACCGTTAGGGTTAGGGTTAGGGTTAGGGTTAGGATTGGGGTTAGGGTTAGGGTTAGGGTTAGGCTTTGCGTTCGGGTTAGGTTTAGGGTTAGGGTTGGGGTGAGGGTTAGGGTTAGGGTTCGGGTTTCGGTTAGGGTTATGGCTAGGTTTAGGATTAC
>NC_138753.1:46905060-46907560 GCF_965113315.1 Podarcis vaucheri | reverse complement strand
GGGTTAGGATTGGGGTTAGGGTTAGGGTGAGAGTGAGGGATGGGTTAGAGTTAGGGTTAGGGTTAGTGTTTGGATTGGGGTTAGGGTTAGGGTTAGGGTTAGGGTTACGGTTAGGGTTGGGGTTGAGGTTAGGGTTAGGGTTACGGTTACAGCTACGGTTAGGGTTACCGTTAGGGTTACCGTTAGGGTTACAGTTAGGGTTAGGGTTAGGGTTAGGCTTAGGATTGGGGTTAGGGTTAGGCTTAGGCTTAGGCTTAGGCTTGGGGTTAGGGTTAGGGTTAGGGTTAGGGTTAGGGTTAGCGTTTCAGTTAGGGTTAAAGTTAGGGTTAGTGTTAGGGTTAGGGTTGGGGTTGATTTTAGGGTTAGGGTTAGGGTTACGGTTACAGTTACGGTTAGGGTTAGGGTTAGCGTTTCGGTTAGGGTTAGGGTTAGAGTTAGGGTTAGGGTTAGGATTGGGGTTAGGGTTAGGGTGAGGGTTAGGGATGGTTTAGGGTTAGGGTTAGGGTTAGGGTTAGGGTTAGGGTTAGGGTGAGTGTTTGGGTTGGGGTTAGGGTTAGGGTTAGGGTTAGGGTTAGGGTTAGTGTTACGGTTACGGTTACGGTTACGGTTAGGGTTAGGGTTAGGGTTAGGGTTAGGGTTAGGGTTAGGGTTAGGGTTAGGGTTAGGGTTAGGGTTAGGATCTGGGTTAGGGTTAGGGTTTGGGTTTGGGTTAGGGTTAAAGTTAGAGTTAGGGTTAGGGTGATGGTTAGGGTTAGGGTTAGGGTTAGGGTTAGGGTTAGGGTTATGGTTATGGTTATGGTTATGGATAGGGTTAGGGTTTGGGTTAGGGTTATGGTCAGGGTTAGGGTTAGGGTTAGGGTTAGGGTTAAGGTTAGGGTTAGTGTTGGGGTTAGGGTTAGGGTTAGGGTAACGGTTATGGTTAGGGTTAAGGTTAGGGTTACGGTTAGGGTTAGGGTTAGGATAGGGGTTAGGGTTAGGGTTAGGTTTTTTTTTTTTTTTGCAAGTAAATTTTTATTCAGAATTTGTAAAAGAAAAAAAAAGGACAAACAAATACAAAAATAGACGTTTTAACATAAATTATTCATCCTATTTTCATGCTATACAAAAAGTAAGCATACAATCATACAAAAAAAATAATATAAGCATTAGGCTCTACTTAGCCTTTGACTTCCCTCCACCCTTTTGGTAAGTATCAAATAAATCCCGGATTGCGTAATTAGTTTATTAAAGTTTATACTTATTAGCTGATAAAGTTTTTCTAATACCACCAGTTCCTCCTATATATCCGTTCCAATATATTTCCAAAATTTACTCCAATTTTTTTGAAATTTCTGGTCGTCTTGGTCTCGTATTCTGCCTGTTAATCTATCTAGCTCGGCATAGTTAATCATTTTGACCTGCCAGTCACTTACGTTAGGTATATTTTCTGTTTTCCAGTTTTGTGCCAGCATAATTCTTGCGGCTGTGGTGGCATAGAGAAAAATTTTTTTATCTTCATTTTTTATTTCCTTACCCGTAATTCCCAGCAAAAAGGCCTCAGGTCTTTTGGGAAAAGTATATTTAAAAACTTTTTTAAGTTCATTATAAATTGCTTCCCAAAAAACCTTCACCTTGTTGCATTGCCACCACATATGGTAGAGGTCTCCCTCCACTTCACCACATTTCCAGCATGTCTTATTTTCTGATCTATAGATTTTAGCTAATTTTGCCGGCGTGAGATACCATCTATAGAGCATTTTCCAGACATTTTCTCTCAAACTCGTACAGGCCGTAAATTTAATATCTCTATTCCACAATTTCAACCACTTTTCAAACTCGATGTTATAGCCGAAGTCAATTGCCCATTTAATCATTGCCTCTTTGACTTCCTCGTCTTTTGTATGCCATTCCAGTAATATGTTGTATAATTTAGACAATGTTTTGTTTTTACCTTCTATTATTTCTATATTGAATTTTGATTTCTTGTCCTCAAAGCCCATTTTTCTTTTATCTTGCTTTAACATATCATTCACCTGATGATACTGTAACCAACCGGTGAATTGATCCTTTATTTCCTCATAAGGTTTAAGTTTAAGCCCTTGTTCTGATTTTCTTACCAAATCTTCTTAAGTGGCTGTCTTCTCTTCCATGTTGGTTTTTTTTTTTGTTAAGACCTCTACCGGTGAGATCCACCATGGTGTTTTTCTTTCAAGAAGGTTCTTATTTCTTTCCCAGACCTGATATATTGGTCCCCTGAAAATATGGTTTAAGAAAGCCCTGTGGACTTTCACCTTCTCATACCAGAGATATGCGTGCCACCCGTACCAATTATTGAAACCTTCTAAATCCAACAGGTCTCTGTTCTCCAGTTTTATCCAATCTTTTAGCCAAAGTAGGCACGCTGCTTCATAATATAAACTCAAATCTGGGAGAGCAAAACCTCCTCTTTCCTTTTTATCAGTTAATATTTTCATTTTAATCCTTGGTCTTTTCCCCTGCCAGATGAATTTCATCAGGGTTC
>NC_138753.1:46890060-46900060 GCF_965113315.1 Podarcis vaucheri | reverse complement strand
AGCTTTCTGGAGTAGAAAGCACAGGGCCTCCAGTTTCCCTGCGGGTCTTCCTGTAAGAGGACGGCCCCCACCGCTCTGTCAGATGCGTCAGTCTCCACCCTCATGGGCCTGCCAGGATTCACGTGTAGCAGCTGTTCTTCGGACGCGAAGAGACTCTTAAGTCTCCTGAAGGACTGCTCCGCTTGGTCCGTCCAGGTGAACTTCTTCTTCTTGGAGCTGAGAGTGTCCGTGATAGCTGCCGTCTCCTTGGCGAAACCCCTGATGAACTTGCGGTAAAAGTTGGCGAAGCCGACGAACCTCTGGACCTCTTTCCAATTTCGCGGGCTCTTCCAGTCCAACACCGCGCGGACCTTGGCGCTGTCCATGGCTAGTCCCCTGTCGGACAGCCTATAGCCCAGAAAATCCACCTCCGTCACGTCGAATTGGCACTTCTCCAGCTTGGCGTAGAGTCTGTGCTCCCGTAGCCTCTGCAGGACCTCCTTCACGTCGCTCTCGTGAGCCTCCGGCGCTTCTGAGAAGATCAGAATGTCGTCGAGGAAACATACACACTTCTTGTAGAGGAGTCCCGCTAGCACATGATGCATAAAAGCTTGGAAAAAGTGGAAGCCATTTTGTTTTTTTTTAATAGAATTTTTATTGGTTTTACAAGATTTTTAAATAACAAACAAACACTTAAAGAGACAAACATACACGTATAGTTTCATAACATATTTTCATAAACCTCTTTTCTTGGACTTCCCCTTACCCCCCCTTTCTGCATCCCGATGTCCATAATTTTTAGCAACTCCCAATTGTTACTTCCAACCTCTGTCATCTTAGTCCTCTCTATATTCTGACCTTATATCACTGTATCCCTTTGTTTCTAAAAACCACAACACTTTAACATTCATTAAGTTTATAATAGTCCTTAAGATAGCTTTTAAATTTTCTCCATTCTTCTTCCACCGTCTCCTTTCGTTGGTCACGGATTCTGCCTGTCATCTCAGCCAATGTCATATAGTCCATCACTTTCATCTGCCATTCTTCCAGAGTGGGTAGATCTTGTGTCTTCCAATACTTCGCGATGAGTATTTTTGCTGCTGTTGTAGCATACATAAAAAAAGTTCTATCCCTTTTTAACACCAATTGGCCGACAATGCCCAAGAGAAAGGCCTCTGGCTTTTTAGGAAAAGTACATTTAAGTACCTTTTTCATTTCATTATAGATCATTTCCCAGAAAGCCTTAATCTTCGGGCACGTCCACCAGAGGTGGTAGAAGGTACCTTCAGTCTCTCTACATTTCCAACATTTATTATCGGGCAAATGATAAATTTTTGCCAGCTTGACTGGAGTCATGTACCACCTGTAAACCATTTTCATAATATTTTCCTTTAAGGCATTACATGCCGTGAATTTAATACCAGTGTTCCATAACCATTCCCAGTCAGCTGACATGATATTGTGCCCAACATCCTGTGCCCACTTGATCATAGCCGATTTGACTGTTTCGTCCTGTGTACTCCATTTCAGCAACAAGTTATACATTCTAGATAAAATCTTAGTATTGGGTTCTAATAACTCAGTTTCTAGTTTTGATTTTTCCACCTGGAAGCCAATTTTCCTATCCTGTTTAAAAAACTCCATTATTTGGCGATATTGAAACCAATTTTGTACTTTATGTTTCAATTTCTCCTGGCTTTGTAGTTTAAGCTTATCTCCATCCTGTTCCAAAATTTCCCAATACTTCGGCCATCCGACCTCCATATTGAGTTTCTTCACTGCTTTAGCCTCCACTGGTGACACCCATCTAGGGGTTTTGTTTTCCAACAGATCTTTATATCTTATCCAAACATTATATAGTGCTTTTCTAACAATATGATTTTTAAAGGCACTGTTAACTTTGTCATACCATAGATATGCATGCCAACCAAAAGCATTGTTAAAACCCTCCAGATCCAAAATGTCCGTATTCTCAAGGAGCATCCATTCTTTCAGCCAGCAAAAAGCTGCTGCCTCATAGTACAATTTTAAGTCCGGCAGGGCACAACCCCCTCTTTCTTTTGCATCTGTCAATATTTTGAATTTAATTCTGGGCTTTTTGCCCTGCCAGACAAATTTCGAAATATCTTTCTGCCACCTCTTGAAACATTCCATCTTGTCAAGAATCTGCAAGGTCTGAAACAAAAATAGCATTCTAGGCAATACATTCATTTTAATCACCGCAATTCGGCCTAACATTGACAATTTCAAATTTGACCATATTTCTAGATCTTTTTTGATTTCTGACCAACATTTTTCATAATTGTCCTTATACAAATTCACATTTTTAGATGTCAAATAAACCCCTAGGTATTTCACCTTCTTGACCACTGTCAGCCCTGTCTCTTCCTGGAATTTCTCCTTTTCCATGTCTGTTAAGTTTTTTCCTAAAACTTTGGTTTTTTGTTTATTCAACTTAAATCCAGCTACCTGGCCAAACTGTTGTATTATTTCCAAAACCTTTTTCGTACTAGTGATTGGCTCTTGTAAAGTCAATACTAAGTCATCTGCAAACGCTCTTAACTTGTAATGTTTAGCTCCGACCTGCACTCCTTTAACCTGCTGGTCATTCCTTATCATATTCAGCAACACCTCCAGAACTGAAATAAAAAGTAATGGGGAAATTGGGCACCCCTGTCGTGTTCCTTTTTCTATCTTAAGTTCCTCAATTACTACGTTATTTACAATCAATTTAGCCTTTTGTTCAGAATATACTGCAGCCATACCATTCTCAAAACCTTGGCCTACCCCCATCCCATGAAGGTTCTTTATCATAAAGCTCCAAGAAATATTGTCAAAGGCTTTCTCCGCGTCCACAAAAATCAGTACTGCTTTAGTGTTTATATTCACCTCTAGCTTTTCCAAAATGTCTATTACATTCCTTACATTGTCTGCCAGGTGTCTTTTAGGGAGAAAGCCTGCTTGGTTCTTATGAATCCTTTCCATCAACACTCTTTTAAATCTTTTTGCCAAAATATCTGCAAAAATTTTATAATCCACATTAAGTAATGATATTGGGCGGTAGTTCTTCAGTTGAGTCTTTTCAGTCTCTGTCTTTGGTATGAGTGAAATATATGCTTCTTTCCACGATTCAGGTGCCTTCTTTCCCTCAAGGATCTCATTGCAAACTTCTTTTAGTGGTTGAATCAACCATTCCTTCAACGATTTGTAATATCTGGAAGTCAGCCCATCTGGTCCTGGAGATTTGCCCAGTTGCATGTTCTGAATGGCAGCCTCTATCTCTTGTTCTGTTATTCTCTGGTTCAGATCCATCTTACTTTGATGAGAGATTTTTTGTAATCCATATTTATCAAGGAATTTGTCTATATCTTCTTCATTTTGCGGTCCTTGAGTATATAGCTTTTTAAAATAACTCAAAAAGCAATTTCTAATTTCATTAGGTTTGGATATATTCTTTCCATCCACTTCTAGGCTTGTAACCGTATTTAATTTCTGCCTTTTCTTCAATTGCCATGCCAGAAGTTTGCCACATTTATTTGCTGATTCAAATGTCTTTTGTTTCATTTGTTTTATCTTCCATTCAATCTCTTGGTTCATCAATTCCATATATTGTGTTTGATATAACTTAATCTCTCTTAAAATCTCCTGGGACTTTGGTTTTGTTCTTAATTTTTTCTCTCCTTCCTTTATCTTTTCCAAAATCTTTTCTTTTTTCTCATTTTGTTTTTTTCTCTTTATTGAATTTTGTTGAATCAAGAAGCCTCTCATCACCGCTTTACTTGCGTCCCAGATCACTCTTTTTTCCACGTCGGCCCTCAAATTTATTTCAAAGTAGTCTTTTAGGGTTTTTTGGGCCTTCATAAGGATCTCCTTATCTCGAAAGAGGGTGTCATTCATTCTCCATCTGAATTGACCAGTTGTTGTAAGTTTCATCTCCATCCTCACGGCATTATGGTCGGAGCAAGTTTTTGGGCAGATTTCCACCTTCTTAACCTTTGGAGCCATACCACTAGTAATCCAGATTTGATCGATTCTGGTCCAGGTCATCATTGCTTGAGAGAAAAAGGTTCCCTCTCTCTCCAGAGGGTTCCTTGTTCTCCATATATCTATCAAGTCCATGTTTTCCGTCATTTCAAAAAAAGTCTTAGGAAGTCTCTTTTCCTTGCTAACTGTTAGTCTTTGTGCCTTGTCCATGTTAGTGGAAACCACACCATTCATGTCTCCCATGATTATCATATTGTAATCCAAATAGTCCATCAGGGTTTCATGGAGTCTCTTAAAGAAGTCAGATTTACCTTCATTTGGTGCGTAGATTCCCACGACTAAAAATTTTTCTCCTTGTACTTGTATCTCCACTGCCAGATATCTCCCTTGTTCATCTTTAAATATCATTTTTGGTGCCCATTTCTCTTTCACATATATTACAACTCCTCTTTTCTTAACTTTATCTGATGCAATAAATTCTTGTCCTAGTCTTTTATTTGTAAGTAGTCTCCTATGGGCTCTAGTTATGTGAGTTTCTTGTAGACATATCAAGTCCAGTTGTTCTCTGTTCAAAATATGGAACACTTGTCTTCTCTTCAGAGGCCCATTAAGTCCATTACAGTTCCAACTAAGGAATTGCAGAGCCATCTTATTATTTTTCTGAAACTCCTCCAACAGCTCCAAGTTGTTGCTCTTCTTCTGATGGTGGTGGTTTTTGTCCAAACGAGAGATTCAGAATGTCTAGTACTCTCCTCTGTTCTGCAAGTACGTCCACTGTCCCCTTCTGCAGGTCCTCCTGATTTCTTGCCAAGAATTTGTCTTTGTCTTGAATAGTCTTTATCTTCACCTTCTTTCCCCTGTAGTCAAATGACAGTCCTTGTGGAAATTCCCACCTGAAACGGATGGAGTTTTTCTTCAACAGAAGAGCCAAATCCTTGTAGAAGTTTCTTAAATCCAGAATATATTTTGGAATATCTTTGAAGATCTGTATAGCTGAATTTCCAATTTGCAAGGCCTTTTCAAAGTGTAGTCCTAATATTTTGTCTCTTTCGTCCTTGGATCTAAATGTAATCAGGCAATCTCTCGGGGTCTTTCTGTCCTGCTTTTTGCCCGGGAACCCCCCTCTCTTCCCTTCGTTCCTGCTGGGAAGCCGGCCCCGATCTCCCACTCCCGCTCGGGGTTTCCCTGCTGCTTCCCTGCTCCTGGCAGGTCCCCCCTGTGACCCCCCTTGTCCTGACTAGGGGCGCCCCCTCCTGAGAATCCTCCGATTCACTTGAGAGACTCATGGAAGATCTCAAGTCATTGTCATCCTCTTCCTCACTGTCCTGGGATTCTTCCTCGTCGCTCTCCGTCTCCTCCCTCACCTGTGCCTCTGTCTCTGAACCCCTGACAGTTAGGGTTAGGGTTAGGGTTAGGGTTAGGGTTAGGGTTAGGGTTACGGTCAGGGTTACAGTTAGGGTTACAGTTAGGGTTAGGATTGGGGTTAGGTTTAGCGTGAGGGTTAGGGATGGGTAAGGGCTAGGGTTAGGGTTAGGGTTAGGGTTAGGGTTAGGGTTAGGGTTAGGGTTAGGGTTAGGGTTAGAGTTAGGGTTAGGGTTGGGGTTTGGGTTGGGGTTAGGGTTGGGCTTCGGGTTGGGGTTAGGGTTACGGTGAGGGTTAGAGTTATGGTTAGGGTTAGGGTTAGGGTTAGGGTTACGGTTACGGTTATGGTTACGGTTAGCGTTTCGGTTAGGGTTAGGGTTAGCATTTGGGTTAGGGTTAGGGTTAGGGTTAGGGTTAGGGTTAGGGTTAGGGTTAGAGTTAGGGTTAGGGTTAGGGTTAGGGTTAGGGTTAGGGTTAGGGTTAGGGTTAGGGTTAGGGTTAGGATTATGATTAGGGTTAGGGTTAGGGTTAGGATTAGGATTAGGGATGGGTTAGGGTTAGGGTTAGGGTTAGGGTTAGGGTTAGGGTTAGGGTTAGGGTTAGGGTTAGGTTTAGGGTTAGGTTTAGGGTTAGGGTTAGGGTTAGGTTTAGGATTACAGTTAGGTTTAGCGTTTAGTTTAGGGTTAGGGTTAGGGTAAGGGTAAGGGTAAGGGTTAGGGTTAGGGTTAGGGTTAGGGTTAGGGTTAGGGTTAGGGTTAGGGTTAGGGTTAGTGTTTCGGTTAGGGTTAGGGTTAGTGTTAGCGTTTCGGTTAGGGTTAGGGTTAGGGTTAGGGTTAGGGTTACGGTTACGGTTACGGTTACGGTTAAGTTTAGCGTTTCGGTTAGGGTTAGGGTTAGGGTTACGGTTAGTGTTACGGTTAGGGTTAGGGTTTGGATTGTTGTTAGGGTTAGAGTTAGGGTTAGGGTTAGGGTTAGGGTTAGGGTTAGGGTTAGGGTAAGGGTTGGGGTTAGGGTTACGGTTAAGATTAGGATTAGGGTTAGGGTTGGGGTTGGGGTTGGGGTTAGGGTTAGGGTTAGGTTTTGGGTTAGTGTTACGGTTAGTGTTACGGTTAGGTTTAGGGTTAGGGTTAAGGTTAGGATTGGGGTTAGGGTTAGGGTTAGGATTGACGTTTCTGTTAGGGTTATGGTTAGGGTTAGGGTTAGGGTTTGGGTTAGGGTTAGGCTTAGCGTTGCGGTTAGGGTAAGTGTTAGCGTTTCAGTTAGGGATAGGGTTAGGGTTAGGGTTAGGGTTAGGGTTGGGGTTAGGGTTAGGGTTAGGGTTAGGGTTAGCGTTAGCGTTAGCGTTAGCGTTAGCTTTAGTTTTTCAGTTAGCGTTATCATTAGGGTTAGGGTTAGGGTTAGGGTTAGGGTTACGGTTACGGTTAGTGTTATGGTTAGGGTTAAAGTTAGGATTGGCGTAAGGGTTAGGGATAGGGTTAGGGTTAGTGTTGGGGTTGCGGTTAGGGTTAGGGTTAGGGTTAGGGTTAGGGTTGGGTTTAGCCTTATGGTTAGGGTTAGGGTTAGGATTGCGGTTAAGGTTAGAGTTAGTATTAGGGTTAGGGTTAGCGTTTTGGTTAGTGTTAGTGTTAGGGTTGGGGTTAGGGTTAGGGTTAGGGTTAGGGTTAGGCTTAGGCTTAGGGTTAGGATTAGGGTTGGGGTTACGGTTAGGGTGAGGGTTAGGGTTAGGGTTATTGTTAGGGTTAGAATTAGGGTAAGGGTTAGGGTTAGGGTTAGGGTTAGGGTTAGGGTTAGGGTTAGGGTTAGGGTTAGGGTTAGGTCTAGGGCTAGGGCTAGGGTTAGGGTTACGGTTACGGTTACAGTTAGGGTTAGGGTTAGGGTTCGCGTTTCGGTTAGGCTTAGGGTTACGGTTACGGTTACGGTTAGTGTTACGGTTAGGGTTAGGGTTAGGATTAGGATTGTTGTTAGGGTTAGGGTTAGGGTTAGGGTTAGGGTTAGGGTTAGGGTTAGGGTTAGGGTTAGGGTTAGTGTTAGTGTTAGGGTTAGGGTTAGGGTTACGGTTAAGATTAGGGTTAGGGTTAGGGTTAGGATTGGCATTTCTGTTATGGTTCGGGTTAGGGTTAGCGTTAGGGTGAGCGTTAGGGTTAGGGTTAGGGTTAGGCTTAGGCTTAGGGTTATGGTTAGGGTTAGGGTTAGGGTTAGGGTTAGGGTTAGGGTTGGGGTTGGGGTTAGAGTTAGGGTTAGGGTTAGGGTTAGGGTTAGGGTTAGGGTTAGGGTTAGGATTGGGGTGAGGGTTAGGGTTAGGGTTGGGGTTAGGGTTAGGGTGAGGATTAGGGTTAAGGTTATTGTTAGGGATAGAGTTAGGGTTAGGGTTTGGGTTAGGGTTAGTATTACGGTTAGGGTTAGGGTTGAGGTTAGGATTGGGGTTAGGGTTAGGGTTAGGGTTAGGGTTAGGATTGGCGTTAGGGTTAGGTTTAGGGTTAGGTTTAGCGTTTCGGTTAGGGTTAGGGTTAGGGTTAGGGTTAGGGTTAGGGTTAGGGTTAGGTCTAGGGCTAGGGCTAGGGTTAGGTTTACGGTTACGGTTACAGTTAGGGTTAGGGTTAGGGTTCGCGTTTCGGTTAGGCTTAGGGTTACGGTTACGGTTACGGTTACGGTTAGTGTTACGGTTAGTGTTACGGTTAGGGTTAGGGTTAGGATTAGGATTGTTGTTAGGGTTAGGGTTAGGGTTAGGGTTAGGGTTAGGGTTAGGGTTAGGGTTGGGGTTAGTGTTAGTGTTAGGGTTAGGGTTAGGGTTACGGTTAAGATTAGGGTTAGGGTTAGGGTTAGGATTGGCATTTCTGTTATGGTTCGGGTTAGGGTTAGCGTTAGGGTGAGCGTTAGGGTTAGGGTTAGGCTTAGGCTTAGGGTTATGGTTAGGGTTAGGGTTAGGGTTAGGGTTAGGGTTAGGGTTAGGGTTGGGGTTAGAGTTAGGGTTAGGGTTAGGGTTAGGGTTAGGGTTAGGGTTAGGGTTAGGGTTAGGGTTAGGGTTAGGATTGGGGTGAGGGTTAGGGTTAGGGTTGGGGTTAGGGTTAGGGTGAGGATTAGGGTTAAGGTTATTGTTAGGGATAGAGTTAGGGTTAGGGTTTGGGTTAGGGTTAGTATTACGGTTAGGGTTAGGGTTGAGGTTAGGATTGGGGTTAGGGTTAGGGTTAGGGTTAGGGTTAGGATTGGCGTTAGGGTTAGGTTTAGGGTTAGGTTTAGCGTTTCGGTTAGGGTTAGGGTTAGGGTTAGGGTTAGGGTTAGGGTTAGGGCTAGGGCTAGGGCTAGGGTTAGGGTTAGGGTTAGGGTTAGGGTTAGGGTTAGGGTTAGGGTTAGGGTTACGGTTAGGGTTAGGGTTAGGGTTAGGGTTACGGTTACGGTTACGGTTAGGGTTAGCGTTTCGGTTAGGGTTAGGGTTAGGGTTAGGTTTAGGATTGTTGTTAGGGTTAGGGTTAGGGTTGGGGTTAGGGTTAGGGTTAGGGTTAGGGTTAGGGTTAGGGTTAGGGTTAGGGTTAGGGTTAGGGTTAGGGTTAGGGTTGGGGTTAGGGTTAGGGTTAAGGTTACGGTTAGGGTTGCGATTAGGGTTAGGGTTAGGGTTAGGGTTAGGGTTAGGGTTAGGGATAAGGTTAGGGTTAGGGTTAGGGTTAGGGTTAGGGTTAGGGTTAGGGTTAGGGTTAGGGTTAGGATTGGGGTTAGGGTTAGGGTTAGGGTTAGGGTTAGGATTGGGTTAGGGTTAGGGTAAGGGTTAGGATTGGGGTTAGGGTTAGGGTTCGGGTTAGGGTTAGGGTTAGGGTTAGGGTTAGGGTTAGGGTTCGGGTTAGGGTTAGGGTTAGGGATAGGGATAGGGTTAGGGGTAGGGGTAGCGGTAGGGGTAGGGTTAGAGTTTCGGTTAGTGTTAGGGTTAGTGTTTCGTTTAGGGGTAGGGGTAGGGTTAGGGTTAGGGTTGGGGTTGGGGTTGGGGTTAGGGTTAGTGGGGTTAGAGTTAGGGTTAGTGTTGGGGTTAGGGTTAGGGTTATGCTTAGGATTGGGGTTTGGGTTAGGATTTGGGTTAGGGTTAAAGTTAGGGTTAGGGTTAGGTTTAGTGTTTCGGTTAGAGTTAAGGTTAGGGTTAGGGATAAGGTTACGGTTGGGGTTAGGGTTAGGGTTAGGGTTAGGGTTAGGGTTAGGGTTAGGGTTAGGGTTAGGGTTACGGTTAGGGTTAGGGTTAGGGTTAGGGTTAGGGTTAGGGTTAGGGTTAGGGTTAGGGTTAGGGTTAGGGTTAGGGTTAAGGTTAGCATTATGATTAGGATTAGGGTTAGGGTTAAGGTTAAGGTTAGGGTTAGGGTTAGGGTTAGGGTTAGGGTTAGGGTTAGGGTTAGGGTTGGGGTTGGGGTTGGGGTTGGGGTTAGGTTTTGGGTTAGGGTTAGGGTTAGGGTTAGGGTTAGGGTTAGGGTTAGGATTGGGGTTAGGGTTAGGGTTAGGGTTAGCGTTTCGGTTAGGTTTAGGGTTAGCGTTTCGGTTAGGGTTAGGGTTAGGGTTAGGGTTAGGGTTAGGGTTAGGGTTAGGGTTAGGGTTAGGGTTAGGGTTAAGGTTGGGATTGGGATTGGGGTTAGGGTTAGGGTTAGGGTTAGGGTTAGGGATGGGTTAGGATTAGGGTTAGAGTTAGGGTTAGGGTTAAGGT
>NC_138753.1:46875060-46885060 GCF_965113315.1 Podarcis vaucheri | reverse complement strand
GTAAGGGTTAGGGTTAGGGTTAGGGTTAGGGTTAGGGTTAGGGTTTGGGTTAGGGATAGGGTTAAGGTTAGGGTTAGGGTTAGGGTTAGGGTTTCGGTTAGGGTTAGGGTTATGGTTAGGGTTAGGGTTAGGATTACGTTTAGTGTTACCGTTAGGGTTAGGGTTAGGGTTGGGGTTAGGGTTAGGGTTAGGGTTAGGGTTAGGGTTAGGGTTAGGGTTAGGGTTAGGGTTAGGGTTAGGGTTAGGGTTAGGGTTAGGGTTCGGGTTCGGGTTCAGGTTAGGGTTAGGTTTAGCGTTTCAGTTAGGGTTATGGTTAGGGTAAGGATTACGGTTTTTGTTACGGTTAGGGTTAGGGTTAGGGTTAGGATTGGGGTTAGCATTTCTTTTAGGGTTAGGGTTGGGGTTGGGGTTAGGGTTAGGGTTAGGTTTTCGGTTAGGGTTATGGTTAGGGTTAGGATTATGTTTAGTGTTACGGTTAGGGTTAGGGTTAGGATTGGGGTTAGGGTTAGGGTTAGGGTTAGCGTTCGGGTTAGGGTTAGGGTTAGGTTTATGGTTAGGGTTAGGGTTATGTTACGGTTAGGGTTAGGGTTAGGAACGGGGTTAGCGTAAAGATTGGTGTCAGAGCTGCTACCAGGTCCCAGCTCACATAGGACCACGCCACACAGCGTCCACTTTAAAAGAGTCTTTATTGAGTTACAGGTTTCATTTCCGAACTGCAGCGTGCAGCTCTACACCTTCTGCCCTAGGTCGGCGAAGACCCATCTGAGTCCCCGCCTCTTGCACACCAGCTTAATACCCTAGCCTTGCTCCACCTCCTTCGCCTCTCCCTACGTCTCTGGGTCCTTCTGCCCCCCTGGGACTCCTCCCTTCTACTCTCCTCTGACGCTGACCCCCCTGATCCTTCCGCTTCCTTTCGGCGGGCTTTGGGACCTGGCTCACTCTCCGGGCTGCTTACTGCTCCAGCTTCCGCTGCATTTGAACTTGGCGCGCGCGCCCAACTCTCTACTTTCCTCTTGACCGTTGCCTCGCTCTCTGAGGAGGGCGTGACCACCCCTGACTCGTGCCCTCCCTCCTGCTGACGGCCTCCGGAACCCGATGCCTGGCTGCCTTCCTCCCTGCTGCTCTCAGTCTTGAGCGTGGGTCCCGACTTCCAGCTGCTGCTCTCTGAATCTCCTCTGTTCCCTTCCTCCTGGGGTGTCCCCCCGGATCCCCCCCTTGCTCTGCTCACTGGGGCTCCCTTTTGGGAGTCCTCTGACTCACTGCTTAGGCTTGGAGATCTCGGGTCGTCATCATCACTCATTCTCCCTTCGGCTTCCTCCCCCTCGCTCTCTGTTTCCACCCTTCTCTGCGTCTCTGCTTCTGAACCCCTGACATCCATCCCCCCCTCGAAGACCCCCCTTCCCCCCTCCCCGCTGTCAGGTGTGGGTGCTGGGTGCTCCATCATCATGGGAGGGAATGCTGGATACAGGTCGCTCCCCGTGGGTGGCCGCCAACTGAAGACCTCCGAGTCTTCCCCCTCGCGGTCGTCGACGTTGACTTGTTGCTCTTCCATCTCTGTACCGCCGTGCTCGAACCCGAGGTCCTCCCCGAACACGTCCATGTCAGTCTCTGCGTCGGTCGCTCGACCTGGCATCTCCAGCCACTTCCTGCGCCATTGCTCCTCTGGTCGATCGTCCCACCAATACGAGTTGCCTGATGCCGAACCTGCCGGTGAACCTTCTGGGGAACGGGTGCTCCGTGCGGGTTCCCCTTCTGAGTCGAATCCATGGAACGTGCTGGAAGAAAGTGTGGGTGTGAACAACCAGTCGTCGAAGAAGCTCGCTGGCATGGGTTTGTGTGGGAAGAGGGCATGAAACTCGTCCTTGAGCAGGGGTTCCTCCAAAGCGTAGTCTGGTACCCAGCTATTGGCGCTGGCCCGGGTGCCCTCTCTGGCTAAGAGGTATTCGACTCCCTCTTCCCCCCATCTGGAGTCCAAAATCTCCGTGACCTCGTTGATGTGGTCCTGGTGCTTCACCCCCCGCGTCTCCGTCCGTTCCCGGAGCGGACTTGGCGCCGTCCCTGGCTCCTGGAACCTGTGAGGTGCCTTGTAGGGAGTGAGCACCGACCTGTGGAACACCGGA
The DNA here is from genome assembly GCF_965113315.1 of Podarcis vaucheri. Classification (NCBI taxonomy): domain Eukaryota; kingdom Metazoa; phylum Chordata; class Lepidosauria; order Squamata; family Lacertidae; genus Podarcis; species Podarcis vaucheri. Next base: position 46,882,940 of record NC_138753.1, on the reverse strand, counting down.
TGCATTCTGGAACCCTCCGGCAGCGCCAGTCGGAAGGCTACCGGGTTGATCTGCGCTTCGACTTGGTACGGACCGATCTGCTTGTGCCCCAACTTCTTCTTGGCAAGTGACCTGGTCGGCACTGCGTGGGCTGCCAACCAGACCCAGTCTCCCACTTGGATCACTTCGCCAACCCGCCTGTGCTTGTCAGCTTGCACCTTGTAGGCGTGCTTAGCTAGCTCCAGCTGCCGTCTGAGTTGATCGTGGACCGCCTGCAGCTCTGACGCGAACGCGTCCGCCGTCTGTGGTTCTCCTTCCCCCACTCTCTCCAGTCCCGGGAAGGTTCTGGGATGCCTCCCATTGTTGGCAAAGAACGGCGTCACTCCTGTGGACACGTGCTTCGTGTTGTTGTAAGCGAACTCGGCTAGCGGCAGGTAATCCACCCACGTCGCAGGCTGTTGATTGGCATAGCATCTCAGGTACTGCTGCATGATGGCATTGACCCTCTCTGCTTGCCCGTTGGTCTGCGGGTGTCTTGCTGATGCCAGATTGACCTTGACATTTAGAAAACCCATCAGCTTCTGCCAGAAAGACGAGATGAACTGGCGTCCGCGGTCGGACAGGATAGACCGTGGCAGGCCATGCACTTTGAACACGTGATCTATGAACAGTTTGGCGGTTTGTTCCGCCGTGGCCACCTTCGCACACGGAATGAAATGTGCCATCTTGGTGAACAAGTCCACCACCACCAGCACAGCTGTCTTGCCTCTCGAGCTGGGTAAATCCGTCACAAAGTCCAGGGCCACCCTCTCCCACGGTTCAAACGGCGTTTGCAGCGGTTCTAACAGTCCCGCCGGTGGTCTGTGTACCGGCTTGGCCCTCTGGCAGGTGTCGCACCTCGCGACGTAGTCCGCGACCTCCCCTCTCAGCCTGGGCCACCAGAAGTCTCTCGCGACTAATTCCATCGTTTTCTCTGTGCCAAAGTGACCGGCCGTGGGTGCGTCGTGCAACTGTTGCAGTACCTTGGCGCGAAGGTCGTCTCCTGGTACATAGACAGCTCCTTTGCGTAGGAGCAAGCCTTCCCGCACCTGGAACTCGTCCGTGGTAGCCGTGCCTCTGAGCAGTTCCGCCATCTTGTCTTGCGCGAATGAGTCGTCCCGCAATGCACGTCGCACCGCATCCAGGTCTACTGTAGCTGAGGCACACGCCCACGCCGTCGGTGCGAAGATGTGCATGGCCGCCGCTGGCGTCACCTCTTCTAGGTATTGCGGTTTTCGGGACAGTGCATCCGCCATGATGTTGGTGTCGCCTGGGACGTACTCTATTCGGAAATTGAAGTCAGCAAAGAACTCCGCCCAACGTATCTGCCTCTGGTTCAGGAACTGAGCCGTGCGCCAGTGCTCCAGATTCTTGTGGTCCGTGCAGACCTGCACCGTGTGCTTGGCGCCGATTAGGAAGTGCCTCCACGCCTTGAAAGCTGCATGAATGGCCAGCAACTCCCTGTCCCAGATGGTGTAGTTCTGCTCCGACTTGCTGAGCTTTCTGGAGTAGAACGCTCCCGGCCGCCACACCCCCTGCGGGTCTCGCTGCAGCAGGACAGCTCCCACGGCTCTGTCTGACGCGTCTGTCTCTACCCTCAACGGTTTACTGGGGTCGATATGCAGCAGTTGCTTCTCCGATGCGAAGAGATGCTTGAGCGCTTGAAAGGACTGTTCCGCCTGCTCCGTCCAGATGAATTTCTTTTTTTTGGAGCTGAGCGTGTCCGTAATTGCTGCCGTCTGCATCGCGAACCCCTTGATAAACTTGCGATAGAAGTTGGCGAAGCCGACAAACCGCTGGACCTCCTTCCGGTTGCGCGGGCTCTTCCAATCCAATACCGCACGAACCTTGGTGCTGTCCATGGCTATCCCCTTGTCCGACAACTTGTATCCCAGGAAATCCACCTCCGTCGTGTCGAACTGGCACTTCTCCAGCTTGGCGTACAGTCTATGTTGTTGCAACCTGCTGAGCACCTCCCTCACGTCTCGGTCGTGAGCTTGCTGCGAGTCAGAGAAAATCAGGATGTCATCCAGGAAGCAGACGCATGTCTTGTAGAGGAGTCCCTCCAACACGTGATGCATAAAAGCTTGAAAACAGTGAGAGCCATTTTGTAATCCAAAGGGCATAACTCTGTATTCGTAGGTGCCCAGCGGTGTGAACATGGCCGTCTTCCACTCATCGCCCTCCCGCATGCGGATGAGATTGTACGCCCCTCGCAGGTCCAACTTGGTGAACACGCGTCCCTTGCGCACCGTCGCGAGGAGGTCGTCAATCCTGGGCATGGGGTAATCAGACGGTTTGGTCATCTGGTTCAAAAGGCGGTAGTCCACAACGAGTCTTTTTTGGGGCGTGTCTTTCTTTTTCACGAAGAAAACGGGACTGCCCCCCACTGCCTTGGACTCTCTGATGAAGCCACGCTCCAGATTATGCTCGATGAACTGTTTGAGTTCCTGCATTTCATCTTCAGACATGGAGTATAGCCGCCCCTTCGGCAGCGTCGCCCCCGGTAGGAGGTCAATCTTGCAGTCATATGGCCGGTGAGGGGGTAGCTTGTCCGCCTCCTTCTCGCAGAAGACCTCCAAAAAGCTCGCGTATTTGTGGGGGACCGCTTGCAACGTTCCCAACTGCAGTTGTGATTCCTCCTCCTCTCCCTCCCGACGGGGCAGGATGCAGTGTTCTGCGCAATAAGAGGAGCCGAAGATCAGTTGTCTCTGGTACCAAGCCAGTGTCGGACTGTGCCTGTCCAGCCAACTCATGCCCAACACAATGGGCGTGTCCGACAGTTGGGTGACATTAAAACTGATGACTTCCCTGTGGTTGCCAAGGCGCATCACCATCGGTGGCGTCTGCTTCACCACCTGCCCCCCTAGCAACTCTCTGCCATCCACTGTGACGACTTGCAGGGGCAGAGTGGCAGGCAATAGCTGTATAGCGTGCTGCTCCACAAAGCTCTGCGCTATAAAGTCTGCGTTGCTTCCAGAATCCACAGAAAGCGGCACTTCGATAGTGACGCCGTCGGGTAGCTGGAGAGACGCTGTGAGCTGCACTACTGGTTTGGGTGGGAGGGGATCCGTGGGTTGCAATATCGCTGGGGACTGCTTCACAGATGCGTCTGGCTGGGCCCCAGTGCCTCCGTCTCCAGCCAGACATCGTCGTTTCCCTGCTGTGGTTCTCCTTGCTGCGTTGCTGCAGTCACCATTGCTGAGGCTGCAGTGTGCTTGTGGAGCCTCCGGGGACACTCCTTCGCCAAATGGCCTGGATTCTCGCAGATGTAACACTTCCTGTTCCCTCTAGGAGGCTTCGCTTTCACTGCTGCCGGTGCTAGGGCTCTGGCTGCTGACTGAGCCCTTGCACCTCCAACCTCCATCGGTTCCCCTCCCCCTCCTGGCGGAGGTGTGGATTGCGCACGCGCTGCTTCCCTCGGAACGAAAGAGAAACTTCTCGCTGCTTCGCGCCCTCCACGTCCTTCATCTCTGCACCATGGACGTTCTTCCAGCCTCACCCCCACAGTCAGCGCCCTTTGGACCACCTCCTGCGTGCTTCGGGGCCTCTCCCCCCTTGCAATTTCATCCTTAACCGCAGAACTTAGACCCTCCCAGAAGAGGTCTCTGACAGGGGGCGAATCCCGATCCCATTCTAAAGCACTGACCAGCGCAAAAAATCGGGCGTGATACTGCCGGACGCTCGCCCTCCCTTGTTTTAGTCCATGAATCTCCCGTCTGGCAAGATCCACATCAATAGTAGACAAAAAACACGCATCCATCGCTTTGATAAAGGCATCTGCATTCTGAAGCGCCGGATCTTTATCCCTCCACAAATTGCGCAGCCAGGCTTTGGCATCCCCATGCAAATGGGACAATATGAACCCCACCTTCTCTTCCTCATCTCTAAAGTCTTTTGCCAGCAGTTGCAGTGCGCACATTACGTCTGCTCTAAAATTAGGGTACTGTTGCAAAGTCCCATCGAAGTGAGCCACAAGCCCTCCTGCTCTCCGTGCCAATCCCACGCCCTCCGGTCTGGGTCCCGGTTGCCCTTGCTTAACAAGCATTTCAAACCTGGCGTGTAGGTCTCTGTAGGCGGCTGTAGTCTCCTCCTCCCGTTTCTTGGAAGCCAATACCTCTGAGGACAACTGGGTCACTGCCTCTTGCAGCGCGGAGATCCTCTGTTCTTCCGTCATCTTGCTAACCTTTGTGAGCTTGCTTACAGACACCCCTCTTCCTCCCCTAGCGGCTTCTGCTCCCGCTGCGAGGTTTCAGGTTTCTGAAGCTTTGATGAGATGGGTCTTACTGTCAGAGCTGCTACCAGGTCCCAGCTCACATAGGACCACGCCACACAGCGTCCACTTTAAAAGAGTCTTTATTGAGTTACAGGTTTCATTTCCGAACTGCAGCGTGCAGCTCTACACCTTCTGCCCTAGGTCGGCGAAGACCCATCTGAGTCCCCGCCTCTTGCACACCAGCTTAATACCCTAGCCTTGCTCCACCTCCTTCGCCTCTCCCTACGTCTCTGGGTCCTTCTGCCCCCCTGGGACTCCTCCCTTCTACTCTCCTCTGACGCTGACCCCCCTGATCCTTCCGCTTCCTTTCGGCGGGCTTTGGGACCTGGCTCACTCTCCGGGCTGCTTACTGCTCCAGCTTCCGCTGCATTTGAACTTGGCGCGCGCGCCCAACTCTCTACTTTCCTCTTGACCGTTGCCTCGCTCTCTGAGGAGGGCGTGACCACCCCTGACTCGTGCCCTCCCTCCTGCTGACGGCCTCCGGAACCCGATGCCTGGCTGCCTTCCTCCCTGCTGCTCTCAGTCTTGAGCGTGGGTCCCGACTTCCAGCTGCTGCTCTCTGAATCTCCTCTGTTCCCTTCCTCCTGGGGTGTCCCCCCGGATCCCCCCCTTGCTCTGCTCACTGGGGCTCCCTTTTGGGAGTCCTCTGACTCACTGCTTAGGCTTGGAGATCTCGGGTCGTCATCATCACTCATTCTCCCTTCGGCTTCCTCCCCCTCGCTCTCTGTTTCCACCCTTCTCTGCGTCTCTGCTTCTGAACCCCTGACAATTGGGTATAGGGTTAGGGTTAGGGTTAGGGTTAGTTTTCGGGTTAGGTTTAGCCTTTCGCTTAGAGTTAGGGTTACGGTTAGTGTTACGGTTAGTGTTAGGGTTAGGATTGGGGTTAGGGTTAGGGTTAGGGTTGGTGTTAGGGTAAGGGTTAGGGTTAGGGTTAGGGTTAGGGTTGGGGTTGGGGTTGGGGTTGGGGTTGGGGTTAGGTTTAGGGTTAGGGTTAGTGTTAGGGTTTGGGTTTGGGTTTGGGTTTGGGTTTGGGTTTGGGTTTGGGTTTGGGTTTGGGTTTGGGTTTGGGTTTGGGTTGGTGTTAGGGTTAGCCTTAGGGTTAGGTTTAGGGTTAGGGTTAGGTTTAGGTTTAGGTTTAGGTTTAGGTTTAGGTTTAGGTTTAGGGTTAGGGTTAGGGTTAGGGTTAGGGTTAGGGTTAGGGTTAGGTTTAGCGTTTCGGTTAGGCTTAGGGTTAGGGTTAGGATTACGGTTAGTGTTGGGGTTAGGGTTAGGATTACGGTAAGGGTTAGGGTTAGGGTTAGGGTTTGGGTTAGGGTTGGTGTTAGGGATAGTGTTAGGGTTAGCGTTTCGGTTAGGGTTAGGGTTAGGGTTAGGGTTAGGATTGGGGTTAGGGTTAGGGTGAGGGTTAGGGATGGGTTAGGGTTATGTTACGGTTAGGGTTAGGGTTAGGAACGGGGTTAGCGTAAAGATTGGGGATAGGGTTAGGGTTAGGGTTAGGGTTAGTTTTAGGGTTAGGTTTAGCCTTTCGCTTAGAGTTAGGGTTACGGTTAGTGTTACGGTTAGGGTTAGGGTTAGGATTGGGGTTAGGATTAGGGTTAGGGTTAGGGTTGGTGTTAGGTTTAGTGTTAGGGTCAGCGTTTCGGTTAGGGTTAGGGTTAGGGTTAGGGTAAGGGTTAGGGTTAGGGTTAGGGTTGGGGTTGGGGTTGGGGTTGGGGTTAGGGTTAGGGTTAGTGTTAGGGTTTGGGTTAGGGTTAGGGTTAGGGTTAGGGTTAGGGTTAGGGTTAGGGTTAGGGCTAGGGCTAGGGTTAGGGTTAGGGTTAGGGTTAGGGTTAGGGTTAGGGTGAGGGTTAGGGTTAGGTTTAGGGTTAGGGTTACGGTTACGGTTACGGTTACGGTTACGGTTAGGGTTAGCGTTTCGGTTAGGGTTAGGGTTAGGGTTAGGTTTAGGATTGTTGTTAGAGTTAGGGTTTGGGTTGGGGTTAGGGTTAGGGTTAGGGTTAGGGTTAGGCTTAGGGTTAGGGTTAGGGCTAGGGTTAGGGTTAGGGTTAGGGTTAGGGTTGGGGTTAGGGTTAGGGTTAAGGTTAGGGTTAGGGTTAGGGTTAGGGTTAGGGTTAGGGTTGGGGCTGGGTTAGGGTCAGGGTTAGGGTTAGGGTTAGGGTTAGGGTTAGGGTTAGGGTTAGGGTTAGGATTGGGGTTAGGGTTAGGGTTAGGGTTAGGGTTAGGATTGGGTTAGGGTTAGGGTAAGGGTTAGGATTGGGGTTAGGGTTAGGGTTCGGGTTAGGGTTAGGGTTCGGGTTCGGGTTAGGGTTAGGGTTAGGGTTAGGGTTAGGGATAGGGTTAGGGGTAGGGGTAGCGGTAGGGGTAGGGTTAGAGTTTCGGTTAGTGTTAGGGTTAGTGTTTCGTTTAGGGGTAGGGGTAGGGTTAGGGTTAGGGTTAGGGTTGGGGTTGGGGTTGGGGTTGGGGTTAGGGTTAGTGGGGTTAGAATTAGGGTTAGTGTTGGGGTTAGGGTTAGGGTTATGGTTAGGATTGGGGTTAGGGTTAGGATTTGGGTTAGGGTTAAAGTTAGGGTTAGGGTTAGGTTTAGTGTTTCGGTTAGAGTTAAGGTTAGGGTTAGGGATAAGGTTAGGGTTGGGGTTAGGGTTAGGGTTAGGGTTAGGGTTAGGGTTAGGGTTAGGGTTACGGTTAGGGTTAGGGTTAGGGTTAGGGTTAGGGTTAGGGTTAGGGTTAGGGTTAGGGTTAGGGTTAGGGTTAGGGTTAAGGTTAGCATTATGATTAGGATTAGGGTTAGGGTTAAGGTTAGGGTTAGGGTTAGGGTTAGGGTTGGGGTTGGGGTCGGGGTTAGGTTTTGGGTTAGGGTTAGGGTTAGGGTTAGGGTTAGGGTTAGGGTTAGGGTTAGGGTTAGGGTTAGGATTGGGGTTAGGGTTAGGGTTAGGGTTAGCGTTTCGGTTAGGTTTAGGGTTAGCGTTTCGGTTAGGGTTAGGGTTAGGGTTAGGGTTAGGGTTAGGGTTAGGGTTAAGGTTGGGATTGGGGTTAGGGTTAGGGTTAGGGTTAGGGTTAGGGATGGGTTAGGATTAGGGTTAGGGTTAGGGTTAGGGTTAGGGTTAGGGTTAGGGTTAAGGTTAGGGTTAGGGTTAGGGTTAGGGTTGGGGTTAAGGTTGGGATTGGGGTTAGGGTTAGGTTTAGGGTTAGGGTTAGGGTTAGGGATGGGTTAGGGTTAGGGTTAGGGTTAGGGTTACGGTTAGGGTTAGGGTTAGGGTTAGGGTTAGGGTTAGGGTTAGGGTTAGGGTTAGGGTTAGGGTTCGGGATGGATTAGGGTTAGGGTTAGGGTTAGGGTTAGGGTTAGGGTTAGTTTTACGGTTAGTGTTACGGTTAGTGTTAGGGTTAGGGTTAGGGTTAGCGTTAGCCTTAGCGTTATGGTTAGGGTTAGGGTTAGGGTTAGGGTTAGGGTTAGGGTTAGGGTTAGGGTTACGGTTAGGGTTAGGCTTAGGCTTAGGCTTAGGGTTAGAGTTAGGGTTATGGTTATGGTTGGGGTTGCGTTTAGAGTTAGGGTTAGGTTTAGGCTTAGGGTTAGGTTTGGGGTTAAGGT
>NC_138753.1:46860060-46870060 GCF_965113315.1 Podarcis vaucheri | reverse complement strand
TAGGGTTAGGGTTATGGTTATGGTTCGGGTTAGGGTTGGGGTTAGGGTTAGGGTTAGGGTAACGGTTATGGTTATGGTTAGGGTTAGGGTTAGGGTTAGGGTTAGGGTTAGGGTTAGTGTTAGCGTTTCGGCTAGGGTTAGGGTTAGAGTTAGGGTTAGGGTTACGGTTAGGGTTATGGTTGGGGTTACAGTTAGGGTTAGGATTGGGGTTAGGGTTAGGGTGAGAGTGAGGGATGGGTTAGAGTTAGGGTTAGGGTTAGTGTTTGGATTGGGGTTAGGGTTATGGTTAGGGTTAGGGTTAGGGTTGGGGTTGAGGTTAGGGTTAGGGTTAGGGTTACGGTTACAGCTACGGTTAGGGTTAGCGTTTCGGTTAGGGTTAGGGTTAGGGTTAGGGTTAGGGTTAGGATTGGGGTTAGGGTGAGGGTGAGGGTTAGGGTTGGGTTAGGGTTACGGTTAGGGTTAGGGTTAGGGTTACGGTTACGGTTACGGTTAGGGTTAGGGTTAGGGTTATGGTTATGGTTAGGGTTAGGGTTAGGGTTAGGGTTAGGGTTAGGGTTACGGTTACGGTTACGGTTAGGGTTAGGGTTGGGGTTACAGTTAGGGTTAGGGTTGGGGTTGAGGTTAGAGTGAGAGTTAGGGTTATGGTTACGGTTACAGTTACGGTTAGGGTTAGCGTTTCGGTTAGGGTTAGGGTTAGGGTTAGGATTGGGGTTAAGGTTTTGGTCAGTGTTAGGGATGGGTTAGGGTTAGGGTAAGGGTTAGGGTGAGTGTTTGGCTTGGGGTTAGGGTTAGGGTTAGGGTTTGGGTTACGGTTGGGGTTAGGGTTAGGGTTACTGTTAGTGTTACGGTTAGGGTTAGGATTGGGGTTAGGGTTAGGGTTAGGGTTAGGGTTATGGTTAGGGTTAGGGTCAGGGTTAGGGTTAGGGTCAGGGTTAGGGTTAGGGTTAGGGTTAGGGTTAGGGTTAGGGTTAGGGTTAGGGTTAGGGTTAGGGTTAGGGTAAGGGTTAAGGTTAGGGTTAGGGTTGGGTTTAGGGTTAGGGTAACGGTTATGGTTAGGGTTACGGTTAGGGTTAGGGTTAGGGTTAGGGTTACGGTTAGGGTTGGGGTTACAGTTAGGGTTAGGGTTGGGGTTGAGGTTAGGGTTAGGGTTAGGATTGCGGTTAGGGTTTTGGTGAGTGTTAGGGATGGGTTAGGGTTAGAGTTAGGGTTAGGGTTAGGGTTAGGGTTAGGGTTAGGGTTAGGGTTAGGATCTGTGTTAGGATCTGGGTTAGGGTTAGGGTTAGGGTTAGGGTTAGGGTTAGGGTTAGGGTTAGGGTTAGAGTTAGGGTTAGAGTTAGGTTTAGGGTTAGGGTTAGGGTTAGGGTTAGGGTTAGGGTTAGGGTTAGGGTTAGGGTTGGGGTTGAGGTTAGGGTTAGGGTTAGGGTTAGGGTTACGGTTACGGTTACAGCTACGGTTAGGGTTAGCGTTTCGGTTAGGGTTAGGGGTAGGGTTAGGATTGGGGTTAGGGTTAGGGTGAGGGTTAGGGATGGGTTAGTGTTAGTGTTAGGGTTAGGGTTACGGTTAGGCTTAGAGTTAGCGTTTCGGTTAGGGTTAGGGTTAGGGTTACGGTTAGGGTTACGGTTAGGGTTAGGGTTAGGGATAGGGATAGGGTTAGGGTTAGGGTTAGGGTTAGGGTTAGGGTTAGGGTTAGGGTTAGGGTTAGGGTTAGGGTTAGGGTCAGGGTTAGGGTTAGGGTTAGGGTTAAGGTTACGCTTAGGGTTAGGGTTAGGATTACGGTTAGTGTTGGGGTTAGGGTTTGGATTACGGTAAGGGTTAGGGTTAGGGTTTGGGTTAGGGTTGGTGTTAGGGTTAGTGTTAGGGTTAGCATTTCGGTTAGGGTTAGGGTTAGGGTTAGGAGTGGGGTTACGGTTAGGGTGAGGGTTAGGGATGGGTTAGTGTTAGTGTTAGGGTTAGGGTTACGGTTAGGCTTAGAGTTAGCGTTTCGGTTAGGGTTAGGGTTAGGGTTACGGTTAGTGTTACGGTTAGGGTTAGGATTGGGGTTAGGGTTAGGGTTAGGGTTAGGGTTAGGGTCAGGGTTAGGGTTAGGGATAGGGTTAGGGTTAGGGTTAGGGTTATGCTCAGGGTTAGGGTTAGGGTTAGGGTTAGGGTTAGGGTTAGGGTTAGGGTTAAGGTTAGGGTTTGGGTTGGGTTTAGGGTTAGGGTAACGGTTATGGTTAGGGTTAGGGTTAGGGTTAGGGTTAGGCTTAGGGTTAGGGTTAGGGTTAGAGTTAGGGTTAGGGTTAGGGTTAAGGTTGGGGTTACAGTTAGGGTTAGGGTTGGGGTTGAGGTTAGGGTGAGAGTTAGGGTTACGGTTACGGTTACAGTTACGGTTAGGGTTAGCGTTTCGGTTAGGGGAAGTGTTTGGGTTAGGATTGGGGTTAGGGTTTTGGTGAGTGTTAGGGATGGGTTAGGGTTAGGGTTAGGGTAAGGGTTAGGATGAGTGTTTCAGTTGGGGTTAGGGTTAGGGTTAGGGTTAGGGTTAGGGTTAGGGTTAGGGTTAGGGTTAGAGTTAGGGTTAGGGTTAGGGTTAGGGTTAGGGTTAGGGTTAGGATCTGGGTTAGGGTTAGGCTTTGGGTTAGGGTTAAAGTTAGAGTTAGGGTTAGGGTGATGGTTAGGGTAACGGTTAGGGTTACGGTTACGGTTAGGTTAGGATTGGTGTTAGGGTTAGGGTTAGGGTTAGGGTTACGGTTAGGGTTAGGGTTAGGGTTATGGTTATGGTTATGGTTCGGGTTAGGGTTGGGGTTAGGGTTAGGGTTAGGGTAACGGTTATGGTTATGGTTATGGTTAGGGTTAGGGTTAGGGTTAGGGTTAGGGTTAGGGTTAGGGTTAGGGTTAGGGTTAGGGTTAGGGTTAGGGTTAGGGTTAGGGTTAGGGTTAGCGTTTCGGCTAGGGTTAGGGTTAGAGTTAGGGTTAGGGTTACGGTTAGGGTTATGGTTGGGGTTACAGTTAGGGTTAGGATTGGGGTTAGGGTTAGGGTGAGAGTGAGGGATGGGTTAGAGTTAGGGTTAGGGTTAGTGTTTGGATTGGGGTTAGGGTTATGGTTAGGGTTAGGGTTAGGGTTGGGGTTGAGGTTAGGGTTAGGGTTAGGGTTACGGTTACAGCTACGGTTAGGGTTAGCGTTTCGGTTAGGGTTAGGGTTAGGGTTAGGGTTAGGGTTAGGGTTAGGGTTAGGGTTAGGATTGGGGTTAGGGTGAGGGTGAGGGTTAGGGTTGGGTTAGGGTTAGGGTTAGGGTTACGGTTACGGTTACGGTTAGGGTTAGGGTTAGGGTTAGGGTTATGGTTATGGTTAGGGTTAGGGTTAGGGTTAGGGTTAGGGTTAGGGTTACGGTTACGGTTACGGTTAGGGTTAGGGTTGGGGTTACAGTTAGGGTTAGGGTTGGGGTTGAGGTTAGAGTGAGAGTTAGGGTTACGGTTACGGTTACAGTTACGGTTAGGGTTAGCGTTTCGGTTAGGGTAAGGGTTAGGGTTAGGATTGGGGTTAAGGTTTTGGTCAGTGTTAGGGATGGGTTAGGGTTAGGGTAAGGGTTAGGGTGAGTGTTTGGGTTGGGGTTAGGGTTAGGGTTAGGGTTTGGGTTACGGTTGGGGTTAGGGTTAGGGTTACTGTTAGTGTTACGGTTAGGGTTAGGATTGGGGTTAGGGTTAGGGTTAGGGTTAGGGTTATGGTTAGGGTCAGGGTCAGGGTTAGGGTTAGGGTTAGGGTCAGGGTTAGGGTTAGGGTTAGGGTTAGGGTTAGGGTTAGGGTAAGGGTTAAGGTTAGGGTTAGGGTTAGGATCTGTGTTAGGATCTGGGTTAGGGTTAGGGTTAGGGTTAGGGTTAGGGTTAGGGTTAGGGTTAGAGTTAGGGTTAGAGTTAGGTTTAGGGTTAGGGTTAGGGTTAGGGTTAGGGTTAGGGTTAGGATCTGGGTTAGGATCTGGGTTAGGGTTAGGGTTAGGGTTAGGGTTAGGTTTAGCGTTAGGGTTAGGGTTAGGGTTAGGGTTAGGGTTAGGGTTACGGTTACTGTCAGGGGTTCAGAAGCAGAGACGCAGAGAAGGGTGGAAACAGAGAGCGAGGGGGAGGAAACCGAAGGGAGAATGAGTGATGATGACGACCCGAGATCTCCAAGCCTAAGCAGTGAGTCAGAGGACTCCCAAAAGGGAGCCCCAGTGAGCAGAGCAAGGGGGGGATCCGGGGGGACACCCCAGGAGGAAGGGAACAGAGGAGATTCAGAGAGCAGCAGCTGGAAGTCGGGACCCACGCTCAAGACTGAGAGCAGCAGGGAGGAAGGCAGCCAGGCATCGGGTTCCGGAGGCCGTCAGCAGGAGGGAGGGCACGAGTCAGGGGTGGTCACGCCCTCCTCAGAGAGCGAGGCAACGGTCAAGAGGAAAGTAGAGAGTTGGGCGCGCGCGCCAAGTTCAAATGCAGCGGAAGCTGGAGCAGTAAGCAGCCCGGAGAGTGAGCCAGGTCCCAAAGCCCGCCGAAAGGAAGCGGAAGGATCAGGGGGGTCAGCGTCAGAGGAGAGTAGAAGGGAGGAGTCCCAGGGGGGCAGAAGGACCCAGAGACGTAGGGAGAGGCGAAGGAGGTGGAGCAAGGCTAGGGTATTAAGCTGGTGTGCAAGAGGCGGGGACTCAGATGGGTCTTCGCCGACCTAGGGCAGAAGGTGTAGAGCTGCACGCTGCAGTTCGGAAATGAAACCTGTAACTCAATAAAGACTCTTTTAAAGTGGACGCTGTGTGGCGTGGTCCTATGTGAGCTGGGACCTGGTAGCAGCTCTGACAGTAAGACCCATCTCTACAAAGCTTCAGAAACCTGAAACCTCGCAGCGGGAGCAGAAGCCGCTAGGGGAGGAAGAGGGGTGTCTGTAAGCAAGCTCACAAAGGTTAGCAAGATGACGGAAGAACAGAGGATCTCCGCGCTGCAAGAGGCAGTGACCCAGTTGTCCTCAGAGGTATTGGCTTCCAAGAAACGGGAGGAGGAGACTACAGCCGCCTACAGAGACCTACACGCCAGGTTTGAAATGCTTGTTAAGCAAGGGCAACCGGGACCCAGACCGGAGGGCGTGGGATTGGCACGGAGAGCAGGAGGGCTTGTGGCTCACTTCGATGGGACTTTGCAACAGTACCCTAATTTTAGAGCAGACGTAATGTGCGCACTGCAACTGCTGGCAAAAGACTTTAGAGATGAGGAAGAGAAGGTGGGGTTCATATTGTCCCATTTGCATGGGGATGCCAAAGCCTGGCTGCGCAATTTGTGGAGGGATAAAGATCCGGCGCTTCAGAATGCAGATGCCTTTATCAAAGCGATGGATGCGTGTTTTTTGTCTACTATTGATGTGGATCTTGCCAGACGGGAGATTCATGGACTAAAACAAGGGAGGGCGAGCGTCCGGCAGTATCACGCCCGATTTTTTGCGCTGGTCAGTGCTTTAGAATGGGATCGGGATTCGCCCCCTGTCAGAGACCTCTTCTGGGAGGGTCTAAGTTCTGCGGTTAAAGATGAAATTGCAAGGGGGGAGAGGCCCCGAAGCACGCAGGAGGTGGTCCAAAGGGCGCTGACTGTGGGGGTGAGGCTGGAAGAACGTCCATGGTGCAGAGATGAAGGACGTGGAGGGCGCGAAGCAGCGAGAAGTTTCTCTTTCGTTCCGAGGGAAGCAGCGCGTGCGCAATCCACACCTCCGCCAGGAGGGGGAGGGGAACCGATGGAGGTTGGAGGTGCAAGGGCTCAGTCAGCAGCCAGAGCCCTAGCACCGGCAGCAGTGAAAGCGAAGCCTCCTAGAGGGAACAGGAAGTGTTACATCTGCGAGGATCCAGGCCATTTGGCGAAGGAGTGTCCCCGGAGGCTCCACAAGCACACTGCAGCCTCAGCAATGGTGACTGCAGCAACGCAGCAAGGAGAACCACAGCAGGGAAACGACGATGTCTGGCTGGAGACGGAGGCACTGGGGCCCAGCCAGACGCATCTGTGAAGCAGTCCCCAGCGATATTGCAACCCACGGATCCCCTCCCACCCAAACCAGTAGTGCAGCTCACAGCGTCTCTCCAGCTACCCAACGGCGTCACTATCGAAGTGCCGCTTTCTGTGGATTCTGGAAGCAACGCAGACTTTATAGCGCAGAGCTTTGTGGAGCAGCACGCTATACAGCTATTGCCTGCCACTCTGCCCCTGCAAGTCGTCACAGTGGATGGCAGAGAGTTGCTAGGGGGGCAGGTGGTGAAGCAGACGCCACCAATGGTGATGCGCCTTGGCAACCACAGGGAAGTCATCAGTTTTAATGTCACCCAACTGTCGGACACGCCCATTGTGTTGGGCATGAGTTGGCTGGACAGGCACAGTCCGACACTGGCTTGGTACCAGAGACAACTGATCTTCGGCTCCTCTTATTGCGCAGAACACTGCATCCTGCCCCGACGGGAGGGAGAGGAGGAGGAATCACAACTGCAGTTGGGAACGTTGCAAGCGGTCCCCCACAAATACGCGAACTTTTTGGAGGTCTTCTGCGAGAAGGAGGCGGACAAGCTACCCCCTCACCGGCCATATGACTGCAAGATTGACCTCCTACCGGGGGCGACGCTGCCGAAGGGGCGGCTATACTCCATGTCTGAAGATGAAATGCAGGAACTCAAACAGTTCATCGAGCATAATCTGGAGCGTGGCTTCATCAGAGAGTCCAAGGCAGTGGGGGGCAGTCCCGTTTTCTTCGTGAAAAAGAAAGACACGCCCCAAAAAAGACTCGTTGTGGACTACCGCCTTTTGAACCAGATGACCAAACCGTCTGATTACCCCATGCCCAGGATTGACGACCTCCTCGCGACGGTGCGCAAGGGACGCGTGTTCACCAAGTTGGACCTACGAGGGGCGTACAATCTCATCCGCATGCGGGAGGGCGATGAGTGGAAGACGGCCATGTTCACACCGCTGGGCACCTACGAGTACAGGGTTATGCCCTTTGGATTACAAAATGGCTCTCACTGTTTTCAAGCTTTTATGCATCACGTGTTGGAGGGACTCCTCTACAAGACATGCGTCTGCTTCCTGGATGACATCCTGATTTTCTCGGACTCGCAGCAAGCTCACGACCGAGACGTGAGGGAGGTGCTCAGCAGGTTGCAACAACATAGACTGTACGCCAAGCTGGAGAAGTGCCAGTTCGACACGACGGAGGTGGATTTCCTGGGATACAAGTTGTCGGACAAGGGGATAGCCATGGACAGCACCAAGGTTCGTGCGGTATTGGATTGGAAGAGCCCGCGCAACCGGAAGGAGGTCCAGCGGTTTGTCGGCTTCGCCAACTTCTATCGCAAGTTTATCAAGGGGTTCGCGATGCAGACGGCAGCAATTACGGACACGCTCAGCTCCAAAAAAAAGAAATTCATCTGGACGGAGCAGGCGGAGCAGTCCTTTCAAGCGCTCAAGCATCTCTTCGCATCGGAGAAGCAACTGCTGCATATCGACCCCAGTAAACCGTTGAGGGTAGAGACAGACGCGTCAGACAGAGCCGTGGGAGCTGTTCTGCTGCAGCGAGACCCGCAGGGGGTGTGGCGGCCGGGAGCGTTCTACTCCAGAAAGCTCAGCAAGTCGGAGCAGAACTACACCGTCTGGGACAGGGAGTTGCTGGCCATTCATGCAGCTTTCAAGGCGTGGAGGCACTTCCTAATCGGCGCCAAGCACACGGTGCAGGTCTGCACGGACCACAAGAATCTGGAGCACTGGCGCACGGCTCAGTTCCTGAACCAGAGGCAGATACGTTGGGCGGAGTTCTTTGCTGACTTCAATTTCCGAATAGAGTACGTCCCAGGCGACACCAACATCATGGCGGATGCACTGTCCCGAAAACCGCAATACCTAGAAGAGGTGACGCCAGCGGCGGCCATGCACATCTTCGCACCGACGGCGTGGGCGTGTGCCTCAGCTACAGTAGACCTGGATGCGGTGCGACGTGCATTGCGGGACGACTCATTCGCGCAAGACAAGATGGCGGAACTGCTCAGAGGCACGGCTACCACGGACGAGTTCCAGGTGCGGGACGGCTTGCTCCTACGCAAAGGGGCTGTCTATGTACCAGGAGACGACCTTCGCGCCAAGGTACTGCAACAGTTGCACGACGCACCCACGGCCGGTCACTTTGGCACAGAGAAAACGATGGAATTAGTCGCGAGAGACTTCTGGTGGCCCAGGCTGAGAGGGGAGGTCGCGGACTACGTCGCGAGGTGCGACACCTGCCAGAGGGCCAAGCCGGTACACAGACCACCGGCGGGACTGTTAGAACCGCTGCAAACGCCGTTTGAACCGTGGGAGAGGGTGGCCCTGGACTTTGTGACGGATTTACCCAGCTCGAGAGGCAAGACAGCTGTGCTAGTGGTGGTGGACTTGTTCACCAAGATGGCACATTTCATTCCGTGTGCGAAGGTGGCCACGGCGGAACAAACCGCCAAACTGTTCATAGATCACGTGTTCAAAGTGCATGGCCTGCCACGGTCTATCCTGTCCGACCGCGGACGCCAGTTCATCTCGTCTTTCTGGCAGAAGCTGATGGGTTTTCTAAATGTCAAGGTCAATCTGGCATCAGCAAGACACCCGCAGACCAACGGGCAAGCAGAGAGGGTCAATGCCATCATGCAGCAGTACCTGAGATGCTATGCCAATCAACAGCCTGCGACGTGGGTGGATTACCTGCCGCTAGCCGAGTTCGCTTACAACAACACGAAGCACGTGTCCACAGGAGTGACGCCGTTCTTTGCCAACAATGGGAGGCATCCCAGAACCTTCCCGGGACTGGAGAGAGTGGGGGAAGGAGAACCACAGACGGCGGACGCGTTCGCGTCAGAGCTGCAGGCGGTCCACGATCAACTCAGACGGCAGCTGGAGCTAGCTAAGCACGCCTACAAGGTGCAAGCTGACAAGCACAGGCGGGTTGGCGAAGTGATCCAAGTGGGAGACTGGGTCTGGTTGGCAGCCCACGCAGTGCCGACCAGGTCACTTGCCAAGAAGAAGTTGGGGCACAAGCAGATCGGTCCGTACCAAGTCGAAGCGCAGATCAACCCGGTAGCCTTCCGACTGGCGCTGCCGGAGGGTTCCAGAATGCATCCGGTGTTCCACAGGTCGGTGCTCACTCCCTACAAGGCACCTCACAGGTTCCAGGAGCCAGGGACGGCGCCAAGTCCGCTCCGGGAACGGACGGAGACGCGGGGGGTGAAGCACCAGGACCACATCAACGAGGTCACGGAGATTTTGGACTCCAGATGGGGGGAAGAGGGAGTCGAATACCTCTTAGCCAGAGAGGGTACCCGGGCCAGCGCCAATAGCTGGGTACCAGACTACGCTTTGGAGGAACCCCTGCTCAAGGACGAGTTTCATGCCCTCTTCCCACACAAACCCATGCCAGCGAGCTTCTTCGACGACTGGTTGTTCACACCCACACTTTCTTCCAGCACGTTCCATGGATTCGACTCAGAAGGGGAACCCGCACGGAGCACCCGTTCCCCAGAAGGTTCACCGGCAGGTTCGGCATCAGGCATCTCGTATTGGTGGGACGATCGACCAGAGGAGCAATGGCGCAGGAAGTGGCGGGAGATGCCAGGTCGAGCGACCGACGCAGAGACTGACATGGACGTGTTCGGGGAGGACCTCGGGTTCGAGCACGGCGGTACAGAGATGGAAGAGCAACAAGTCAACGTCGACGACCGCGAGGGGGAAGACTCGGAGGTCTTCAGTTGGCGGCCACCCACGGGGAGCGACCTGTATCCAGCATTCCCTCCCATGATGATGGAGCACCCAGCACCCACACCTGACAGCGGGGAGGGGGGAAGGGGGGGCTTCGAGGGGGGGATGGATGTCAGGGGTTCAGAAGCAGAGACGCAGAGAAGGGTGGAAACAGAGAGCGAGGGGGAGGAAACCGAAGGGAGAATGAGTGATGATGACGACCCGAGATCTCCAAGCCTAAGCAGTGAGTCAGAGGACTCCCAAAAGGGAGCCCCAGTGAGCAGAG
>NC_138753.1:46852560-46855060 GCF_965113315.1 Podarcis vaucheri | reverse complement strand
GCAGCAGCTGCACGACGCGCCCACTGCCGGGCACTTTGGCAAGGAGAAGACAGTGGAATTAGTAGCCAGAGACTTCTGGTGGCCCGGAATGAGAGGGGAAGTCGCGGACTACGTGGCGAGGTGTGACACCTGCCAGAGGGCCAAACCAGTACACAAACCGCCGGCCGGACTGTTGGAACCGCTGCAAACTCCGTGCGAACCATGGGAGAGAGTGGCCCTAGACTTTGTCACGGATCTGCCCAGTTCGAGGGGCAAGACGGCTGTGCTGGTGGTGGTGGACTTGTTCTCCAAGATGGCACATTTCATTCCGTGTGCCAAGGTGGCCACGGCGGAACAAACCGCCAAACTGTTCATAGATCACGTGTTCAAGGTTCACGGTCTGCCGCGGTCTATTCTGTCCGACCGAGGGCGGCAGTTCATCTCGAACTTCTGGCAGAAGCTGATGGGCTTCCTCAACGTCAAGATCAACCTGGCGTCGGCTAGACACCCGCAGACCAACGGGCAAGCGGAGCGGGTCAATGCCATCATGCAGCAGTACCTGAGATGCTATGCAAATCAACAGCCGGCGACGTGGGTGGATTACCTGCCGCTCGCCGAGTTCGCCTACAACAACACGAAGCACGTGTCCACCGGGGTCACGCCGTTCTTCGCCAACAACGGGAGGCACCCCAGAACCTTCCCGGGACTGGAAAGATGGGGGGAGGGGGAACCGCAGACAGCAGATGCGTTCGCGTCGGAGTTGCAGGAGATCCACGATCAGCTGAGGCGGCACCTGGAGCTGGCTAAACACGCATACAAGGTACAGGCGGACAAACACAGAAGGGTTGGCGAAGAGATCCGGGTGGGAGACTGGGTCTGGTTAGCAGCCCAAGCAGTGCCGGCCAGGTCGTTGGCGAAGAAGAAACTAGGGCATAAACAACTGGGGCCCTACCAAGTCGACGAGCAGGTCAAACCGGTGGCTTTCAGGCTGGCGCTTCCGGAAGGTTCCAGGATGCATCCGGTGTTCCACAGATCGGTGCTCACTCCCTACAAGGCACCGCACAGGTTTCAAGAACCAGGAACGGCGCCGAGTCCGCTCCGAGAGGAAACCGGGCAAAGGGGAGTGGCACAGGAGATGCGCATCAACGAAGTCACGGAGATTTTGGACTCCAGATGGGGGGAAGAGGGGGTAGAATACCTTCTCGCTAAGGAGGGCACCCCGGCCAGTGCCAACAGCTGGGTGCCGGGCTACGCTTTAGACGAACCTCTGCTCAAGGAAGAGTTTCATGCCCTCTTCCCACATAGGCCAATGCCAGCGGACTTTTTCGACGACTGGCTTTTCACGCCCACGCTTTCAGCCAGCACGTTCCGGGGGTTCGACTCGGATGAGGAACCGACACGAGACGCCCGTTCCCCGGAGGGGTCACCCTCGGGATCTGCTTCAGAACCCTCGTATTGGTGGGATGATCGACCAGAGGAGCAGTGGCGCAGAAAGTGGCTGGAGGGTCCAGGACGAGCAACGTCTCGAGAAGGAAGCGAGGGAGAGACGGACATGGACGTTTTCGGGGACGACCCGGGTTTCGAGCACGGCGGCACAGAGATGGAGGCAGAGGTGACCGTCGTCGACGAGAGCAGGGAAGAAGAACCGGAAGAATTCAGATGGCGGCCCGCCACGGGAAGCGAACTGTACCCAACATTCGTCCCCTTGACACGGCAGCACCCAGCTCCCGCACCGGAAGGAGGGGAGGGGGGAAGAGGGGGCTTCGAGGGGGCGATGGATGTCAGGGGTTCAGGAGCAGAGGCGAGGGCAAGGGAGGAAACAGAGAGCGAGGGGGAGGAGGCAGAAGAAAAGATGAGTGATGACGACGACCCGAGATCTCCGAGTCTTTCCAGTGAATCAGAAGATTCACAAAAAGGAGCACCAGTGGCCAGGGCAAGGGGGGAGACTAGGGGGACACCCCAGGAAGATAGAGCCAGAGGGGACTCAGAGGGGAGCAGTTGGAAATCGGGACCAGCGTCACCGCCAGAGAGCAGGGAAGAGGAAGGGCGCAAGGGATCAAGCGCTGGCAGCTCACAACAGGAGGGAGGGCACGAGTCAGGAGTGGCCACGCCTCCATCGGGGAGCGAAGAGACGGTTAGACGGAAGGTGGAAGGTTGGGCGCGCGCGCCAGGTTAAAAGGCACAGGAAGGTGGCGCAGTAGGCAGCCCGGAAAGGGAGCCAGGTCGTAAAGCCTGGCGCAAGGAGACAGGAGGGTCCGGGGGGTCAGCGTCAGAAGAATCCCGGAAGGAAGAGACCCCGGGGGGCAGAGGGACCCAGAGGAGAAGAGTCAGGCGGAAAAGGTGGAGCAGGGCTAGGGTATTAAGTTGGTGCACAAGGGGCGGAGACTCAGACGGAGCTTCGCCGATCTAAGCATAAGACGTAGAGTTGCACGCAGCAGCTTGAGAATGGAGACTGTAACTCAATAAAGACTTTTATTTAATGATCGCTGGCTGGCGTGATCCTCTGTGAGCTAGGATCTGG